>NW_024097927.1:0-2055 GCF_016545835.1 Crotalus tigris
AATGGTGACAATGAATCTCCTTGAAATATTCCTCTCTTGATATTAACCTCTCCCAGTCTCTCACCATTGATCTGCAACTGTGTCTTCCATTGTGGCATCGATCTTTGCACAAATTTTCTGATGTTTCTACTGACTCCTGTTATTTCTAGGCACTTTATTATCCAATCATGTGGCAGAGAGTCAAATGCCTTTTTGTAGTCAATCCATGCCACATTCAGGTTGGTCTTCCTTCTCTTGCAGGTTTCCAAGATCATTTTGTCTATTAGGAGTTGATCTTTTGTTCCTCTGCTATTGGGGCGGTTTCCTTTCTGCTCAGGTGGAAAGAGATTGTTTTCAACTAGATGCTGTTGTACTGCATCAGCTACCACACCAGTTAGTAATGTGAAAGTTGTTGGTAAGCAGGTAATTGGCCTGTAGTTGCCTGGTGTTGCCCCTTTTGCTGGATTTTTTCATTATTAGGTAGGTTTTCCCAGTTGTTAGCCACTTTTCAATTTCTCCTCCTTGTAGTATATTGTTGAATTGCTTGGCAATGAGTGGGTGTATAACAGTTAGATGTTTCAACCAAAACCCATGCAGTTCATCTTCACCTGGTGCTGACCAATTTTTGATTTTCCTTGCTCTTTTTTCTACCATTTTTGTTGTTATTACTATTCTTTCATTTCAACTTCTGTTTTATTTGCATCCACCTCTTTTAACCAAGCCGCATCCTTGTTGTATTTCTTTGGGTTATCCCATATCTGCTTCCAGAACTGCACTGTTTCTTCCTTGTCAGGTACTGACTGATTCCTTGCAGTTTCTCCATTGATGATTGGTAGAAACGTTTCTGATTGGATTGAAATTGGAGGTTCTGCCTATAGTTTGCAATTCGAGCTTCATATCTACTGATTTTCCTGGCTATAGCTTTTATTTGTTGCTTTATTATTTCCAGTGCTTCCTTGATCTTCCTTGTTTCTACGTGGTATTTCTTGATTAGGTATTCTTTGTTCTTCTTGTTCTTCAGCTTCTTTTCTTTCATCTGTTCTAGCTTGCTTGCATGTGATCTTAACTTGCTGATCTTATTTTCTAGTCTAACCTTCCATTTTTCTGGTGCACTGTTTGTTTTTTCTTTTTTGTTGATTTTGCATCCCAGGTATTCTGTTATAACTGCAGCTGTGCTGTACATTAGTTGGTTTGTTTCTTGCAGTGAATTGGTGCTTATACTTGCTATTGCAGTATTTGCATCTTTTATGCTTGTGCTAGCTGTTTCTTTGGAACAAGTTTCAATGCAGGCAGCCTTATTCTGTTGTTTTTGTGCTGTTCTAGATGCTCAGTTATTCTTTGTTTCAATTCTTTTATTTCTTTAGTTAGATGGTTTTGTTCTTCCTGACGGCGAAGAGGTGCCTGGTTTCAAATGAGAACAGTTTGTAATCTCTACTGGATCTTTCACTGCCAACCTGCCCCCTGGTTTACCTCTCCATTCTGGAATTTACTTCTGGTAATGCTTTGCTTTCTTTGCACCTGGGTAAACCTTTGCGTTCACCAAATTCTGTTTTCCTGTAAATACTTTATTCGATGTTATAATCAGGTGCAATATTACGTTTGATCTTCTAGTGCCTCTGTATCTGTATATTCTGATTCCTTGGATGTTGTTTACTTCAGACATTCGATGCAATCGTTTTAGATACTCCTAGTCTTGTGGACTTGATCTGTAGTAACAGATCATTTATTTCTTTGCTTTTCCATCTCTGTGTATCTGCGACGGGTAAACACCTTTTCTTCCAGTAGTTCTGCAGCTGCTGGCCTGGTTGCTCAGCCAACAGTCCTGAGTCCTGTAACCCATTTTTCACCAGATATCCAGGAACTCCAATATCTAGTGCGGACCTTGTTAACCCGGGCGACGTCCGAGCCGGTAGGGCATTCTGAAATTTACGTCTCACCATATTTTTTATGGGAGAGACACTCTTTGTCTGACTCCTCTGATGAGACCTGTCCAGTATGGTTGAACCTCTGGCATAGCTCTCATCTTCCTCAGAGTCCACAAGCCCCACAACCACGTCAAGGTAGTGCCTCACTGGG
>NW_024097928.1:0-2382 GCF_016545835.1 Crotalus tigris
TTAACAGATTTTCAAAATTCAAGAGTGGGTGTGTTAAGGGGGAGGCCACCCTTAACGTGTAATACAAGAGTTTTGAAGGTCCACTAGACTTATTAGTAGTAGGGAGTGAACGAACGAGTCTCATAGGACTCGATTGGTTTGAGGCCCTGGGGATACACGTCACAGGACTCAACAGCTTACAAACACTCGACCTACAGGAAGTCTGCAAGGAATTTGCAGATTTTTTCAGCCCCCAGCTGGGCACATTCAAAGGACCACCTGTGTCCTTAAAGCTAGACCCCACTGTCACTCCCATTAGGATTAAAGCAAGAAAGGTCCCTTTTGCTTTAAAAAGTAAGATTGACACTGAACTAGACAAACTAATCCAACAGGGAATCCTAGAACCTGTTGATTCCAGCCCGTGGGAGACCCCCATTGTCACGCCTCTAAAGGCAAATGGGGACATTCGCATTTGTGCTGACTACAAATGACACTCCTGAATAGGCCATTGCGCAACATGCCTACCTGTTTGTCCCTTGTGGGTCCCCACAGTCCCCCATATTTCTGGCCTCCCTCAAGGGGGGGCCCACGTTTTTTTGGCAAAGCCTTGACCTAACTACTCAAGCCGTATCATCAACAAGCTGCCTTGTTTTGATGATAATGATGCTGCCTATAGCTTCCAGACTATTGTGACCCCACAGGGGAGCTTTTAAGGTAAAAAAGGCTTGCAGTTTTGGAGTAATGTCGCTCCTGGGATTTATCCAAGCGTAATGGAAAAACACACTACGGGGTATACCAGGGGTTTGCCCCTACTTTGATGATGTCTTAATTGCAGGAGACTCCACACACAGTCTAGCTGAAAGGCTAAGGGCTGTTCTGTTAAGATTCAGGAAGTCAGGCCTCAAGCTCAAAAAAGACAAATGCAAGATTGGGGTGCCTTCTACTGAATTTCTGGGTTTCAAAATTGATGCTGCTGGGATTCACCCTGCTGAATCCAAACTAACAGCTATTTTAGAAGCACCTAGGCCAAAGTCCAAGGCCGAACTTCAGGCCTGCCTGGGTCTCCTGCCCATTCCTGAAATTTCCTACAATTCCTTTTCTTCCACATAAAAGCTAGTGTAGATGGCCCTCTTACCAGGCTACTAGACAGCAAGCAGTGGGTGGCGGTGGTCACAGAACGCATGAAGGCCTGCTTTAACGAAGTCAAGGCCTTGCTCACTTCTAACAGTGTACTTGCACATTTCAACGAGTCTCTTCCTGTGTGCATCGCGTGTGATGCGTCCCCTTATGGGGTTGGAGCTGTCCTGAGTCACCTCAGGTCTGATTGAACTCAGGTTCCTGTTGCATATTACTCCAGAACATTGTCTTCTGCTGAGCGCAACTACGCTCAGATAGACAGGGAGGCTCTGGCTGTTGTTGCTGGAATTAAAAAATTCCATGATTTTCTATATGGCAGGCATTTCACGGTTTTCACTGACCATAAGCCTCTGCTGGGACTGTTTACCACACGTAAGCAGACTCCCCAAATCATTTCCCCTAGAATGCTTAGGTGGTCTATTTTTTTGTCTGCATATGATTTTTCTTTACTCCACAAGCCTGGGAAAGAAATGGGCCATGCTGATGGCCTCAGTAGAGTGCCTCTGCCAACAGTGGAAGCTGACCCTGCGCCAGCTGTCAACATTCTATCAATCCAAGCCTTGCCCGAGCTCCCTCTTAGTGCCCGGGATGTTGCCGGCTGAAACGGTACATATCAACACTTTCACGTGTCCGCTCCTGGGTCCTGTCCGGGTGGCCTGAGCACTGCCCTAGTCCTGAGTTTCAGAGTTTCTGGTCCAAAAGGAACGAACTGTCCCTTTCTCAGGGTTGTCTGCTTTGGTGAAACAGAGTTGTCATTCCCACCTCAATGAGGACTAGGGTCTTAGAATCCCTCCACGAGGGTCATCCTGGCATTGTTCGTATGAAGGCTCTTGCACGAAGCCACTTGTGGTGGCCTGGTGTAGATAAAGATATTGAAGCTAAGGTACACGCATGCCACCTGTGCCAACGATCTCGCCCAGAGATGCCCCAAGCTCCTGTGCATAGATGGGAGGAAACACAGTCCCCCTGGTCTAGGGTGCACATTGACTACGCTGGGCCCTTTCAGGGCCAGTTCTTCTTGGTCCTTGTTGACAGCCATTCAAAATGGCTTGAGGTTGTACCTGTCTCATCCACCACCACTGCGAAGACTATTCAGGTACTGAGGGGATTTTTTGCTGCACACGGGCTTCCAGATGTCATCGTGTCTGACAACGGCCCTCAATTCACTTCCTCCGAATTCCAAGCTTTCTTACAGGCTAACATGATTCGTCATGCCACGTCTGAACCCTTCCACCCGTCCACCAACGGTATGGCTGAATGTATGGT
>NW_024097929.1:0-32500 GCF_016545835.1 Crotalus tigris
GTTTGTGGTGACCCCAGGTATGGAATGCCCAATGATTCTAGGGATGGACTGGTTGAAAAAATGGAACCCCTGGGGAAATTGGAGGACGACAGAAATCAAATTCCCGAAGGGGGACCCTATGGACTTAAAACCCCAAGAGAGGCTACCAGAATCAAGAATAGAAAAAGCATCCATAGGAGAGGAAAAAAGATTAACAGAAATACCAGAGGAATATAGAGACCTTGCTGAAGTCTTCAGTGAGGAGAGGGCGAATGAGCTTCCCCCCACCGACCCACAGACTGTACCATTGAATTCAAGCCTGGGGCAAAACTCCCAAAGCCCAGATTATACTCCATGAGCCCAAAGGAGAAGGAGGAAATGGAAAGATTTATAAAAAAAAAAACCTGGAGAGAGGTTTCATTGAGCCAGCCAAGCCTAAAGTGGCTGCCCCGGTCTTTTTTAGAGAGAAGAAGGATGGCTCTTTACGTTTATGCGTGGATTATAGGGCCCTGAATACAATCAGTGAAAGCAACCTATACCCGCTGCCCCTCATGAAAGACATGCTGTCACACCTATCGAACGGGAAAATTTTTTCTAAACTAGACTTAAGGGAAGCTTACTATCGAGTAAGAATCAAGGAAGGGGACGAATGGAAGACTGCATTTAACTGCCCCATGGGGTGCTATCAATTCAAAGTCTTGCCATTTGGATTACAAGGGGGCCCTGCAGTCTTTATGCAATTAATCAATGAAGTTCTAAGGGAGCACCTGTTTAAGGGGGTCCTTGTTTACTTGGACGACATTCTTATCTTTACCGAAACAAAAGAAGAACACGTCAAACTTGTCAGAGCGGTTTTTAAGAAGCTGCGAGCCGCCCACCTATATGCCAAACTCTCAAAATGCGAATTCCACCAGGAAAGGATAGACTACCTAGGCTATCGCATATCCCCACAGGGCATTGAAATGGACCCAGAGAAGGTCAGAGCAGTATTAGAATGGGCACCACCCCGAACAAGAAAGCAACTACAAAGTTTCCTGGGCTTTGCAAATTTTTACCGCCAATTCATCCCCTCATTTGCACAGATAGCCTTGCCCCTCACTAACTTACGAAAAACGAAGGGAACACCCTCAGTAAAACCTAGCCAGCCACTAAAATGGACAATGGAGTGCCAAGCAGCGTTTGAGAGACTAAAGAGACTTTTTTCTGCCGAACCAGTACTAAGGCACCCAGACATGGACAAACCCTTCATAATACAGGCAGATGCAAGTGATGTGGCAGTGGGGGCTGTGCTATTACAAGAAAATGATGATGCAGTATTGCAACCCTGTGCATATACATCTAAGAAACTCACGGAAACAGAACAGCGCTGGCCCGTATGGGAGAAGGAGGCTTATGGGATACGTTGGGCATTACTCACGTGGCGACAGTTCCTGGAAGGCAACAAAATCCCCTTCCAGGTATGGACTGATCACAAAAATTTAGAAGCCCTGAAAACTTCCAGGAAACTCAATCCCAAACAAGCCCGCTGGTCCCAGCATTTTCACCAATTCCAATTTAAGCTCAAACATTTACCAGGAAGAAAGAACTTCCTGGCAGATGCACTATCTCGCATGCCCCAATATAACAGCGCACGAAACACAGACTCTAGACCAATAATGGCAGAGTCACAACTGGCGGCACCAGTAACCACAAGAACCCAAGCCAAAATAAAACCACAACTGGACAGCCAAACTGGAATTGAATTCAGAAAAAGTTTGGAAACAGATGAATGGTTCCAGAAAAACAAAAATGTGTGCACAATGAGAGACGGGTTGCCTTGGGTAGGGGAAAAGTTATATATACCAACAACTCAAAGAGTAACTTTCATGCACCTTTGCCATGACACAAAATCAGCAGGGCATTTTGGATTTGTAAAAACTTTACACTTAATTAAACGGCAATTTTGGTGGCCATCAATAAAAAAGGACATAGAAAGTTATGTTGCCAGCTGCCCAACCTGTGCATCAGCAAAGAGGTTGCAAGGGAAATCGCCAGGGCTGTTACAACCAGTGGCAAGTCCCTCAGCCCCCTGGAGGGAAATAGCCATGGATTTTATAGTGGAATTGCCTGAAAGCAATGGGAATACTGTTATCTGGACAGTCACGGACCTATTTTCCAAACAGGTGCACTTTATCCCTTGCCAAAAAATTCCCACTGCAAAGGCCTTAGCAAAACTTTTCATCCAGCACATTTACAGATTGCACGGGGCACCCCAACGCATCATCTCTGATAGGGGAGTGCAATTTACGTCTGCATTTTGGAAGGAATTTTTATCCCTCTTAGGGACCACTCAGGGATTGACATCTAGCCACCACCCTCAGGAGATGGACAAGCGGAACGCTGCCAGTCGGTACTTGAGCAATATTTGAGATGTTTTTTAAATTTCCAACAGAGTGATTGGACGGACTTACTTCCTTTTGCAGAAGTTGCCTACAATAATGCAGTCCACTCCAGCACAGGCTACACTCCTTTTCAAATAGCCAACGGTCAAAGTTTCAACCCTATGCCAGAGTTAACCCCAAAAGAACCAACGATCCCT
Organism: Crotalus tigris; assembly: GCF_016545835.1. Taxonomy (NCBI): domain Eukaryota; kingdom Metazoa; phylum Chordata; class Lepidosauria; order Squamata; family Viperidae; genus Crotalus; species Crotalus tigris. The sequence continues at coordinate 2,558 of NW_024097929.1, forward strand.
TCACTGAAAGAATGGATGGAAAACCTACAAAACACCTGGCCAATAGTCAGAAAATCACTAGATGAAGCTAGGCGGGCATACAAAGCACAAGCCGATAAAAAAAGGGTTGAGCCTACACCATTCATTATAGGAGAAATGGTGTACTTATCTACAAAATACCTAAAGTCCCTACAGCCCTGTAAAAAACTTGGACCAAAATATATAGGACCTTTTCCAATTAAAAGGATCATAAATCCAGTAACAGTAGAATTAGAATTACCCAAAAACCTCAGGCAAATACACCCAATTTTTCATTGCAGCTTGCTGAAAAGAGAGCATCAGTCACCTCTACGGCCAAAAATCCCCCCCCACCACCTCCAATCATGGTGGAGGGGGAACAACACTTCGAAATAAAAGAGATCCTTGACTCTAGGAGATATCGTGGAACAACTCAGTACCTAGTTGCCTGGAAACACCTCCCTGCCTCACAAAATGAGTGGGTCCATAAACGTCACGTCAGAGCCCCGAAGCTATTGAAGAAGTTTCACACAGAGTATCCTAACAAGCCTAACTAAATTTTTTACTTGTGTTTTCTTTCAGGTGGATCTCTCTTATTGTTAAGAGGGGCCGGATGTCAGAATCCAATTATATTTCATCTTTAATTATCAAACATAGAAACTCCCAATTCTGCCTTCTCTGGATTCTGCCATAAGAGGGAGAAAAGGGGGAGAGCAAAGGGGCTTTATGGCCCTCACTTCCTTCAGCACACTTCAAAGGACTGAATGTGTGTTTATTGTGGCCTCTAAGCGTTAACATATCAAAGAAGAGTAATTGCCTTTCATGTAGTTATCTGAAGTCTCCATCCAGACGGAAGAAGAAAGGGGATGGAATTGTGATACTTGAAACTATCACTGGAAGGGGGGTTGATTGGGTGGGACTACTGGGGAACCCCTTAAAACCTTGAATGGGAGAGCTTGAACCCCAAGTCCTGTCTAGCATGCCTGCAACCATTTTCTCTTAATAAAGGATTCCTGTTGGAAGAATTATTCCAAGAGTTCTGTCTTCTTAAGATGCAAAGTGGGGTGAGTCCTTACATATGTTTTTTATATACACACTATTGTTAATTATCTTATAATTTTCTTAACTAATGTATTTAGATTTATTTATGGTTTATATCTTTTTAAAGATTTTTCGAAGAAATTTTAATTAAGCCTATATTCAGCTCTGGGAAGGTCGGGGGAGGGAATGGGAGGGTTGGGGAGGCTTGGGGGAAAATTGCTTTGTTTTTGTAAAATTTATTAAAATTTATTATTAAAATTAAAAAATTTTCAATAATAATAATAATAATAATAATAATAATAATAATAATAGTAATAAAGTTGGAAGGGACCTTGGAGGTCATCTAGTCCAACCCCCTGCTCAGGCAGGAAACCCTATACTATTTCAGACAAAGGGCTGTCCAGTCTCTTCTTAAAGACTTCCAGTGTTGGAGCCTTCACCACTTCTGGAGGCAGGTGGTTCCACTGGTGAATCGTTCTGACTGTCAGGAATTTTCTCCTTAGTTACAGGTTGCTTCTCTCCTTGATTTGTTTCCCTCCGTTGCTTCTTGTCCTGCCTTCAGGGGCTTTGGAGTAGAGCTTGACTCCCTCTTCTTTGGGGCAGCCCCTGAGATATTGGAATACTGCTATCATGTCCCCCCTCGTCCTTCTCTTCGTTAAACTAGACCTACCCAATTCCAGCAACCGTTCCTTGTATGTTTTAGCCTAATCATCTTTGTTGCTCTTCTCTGTGCTCTTTCTAGAGTCTCAACATCTTTTTTACATCGTGGTGACCAAAATCCCAACGGTTCCTTCCGCCGTGGACAGTCTGAGCGCTAATCACATGCCTGGTTAATTCACTAATGTGCGCATAATGTTTTGGGGAGTTCCTTACTTTCCTTGCTGCCTCTTCTCTTCAGGAGATTAATGAGCTGGAGAAAGAGTAGATTGTTGGGAACCTGCAGCTCCCTGTACCTCCCAAGAAGACAATGGGAGGCAGAGCTGCCAAGAAGCCATTTCCCACTACTGTGTACGGAGCATAATTATAAATGAAGCGAACTTCGTCCCTTATAATTATGCGCCGATAAGTGGTTCTCCAACTGTGCTACGAATGGCAGAGATTAAGGAGTTTTTCTACTCCTGGATGGACTGCTTGGAAATTGCTTTAGGTTCAGCGCATCCCCTGGAAGAACAGGAAGCAGGTCGGGCCTTCTCCTGAATTTTATTGATCTATTAAATGTATTTATTAAATTGGTACGCCCCCCTCCCACCTCCGATAAGGTGACTGGATGACTATGGAAGGGGGCTAGCAGTTATACTTCTTGGGTTTTCTCCTGTGGGAGCTGATGTTCTCCATTCCTTTGGAGCAGTGTTTCTCAACCTTGACAATTTTAAGGCATGTGGACTTCAACTCCCAGAATTCCACAGCCAGCAATGCTGGCTGTGGAATTCTGGGAGTTGAAGTCCACATGCCTTAAAATTGTCAAGGTTGAGAAACACTGCGGAGGAAAGGAATAATTGTCGCCTCACTGAGGCCCAAATGATCCATTGCTGAGTGGACATCTAGGTAGGTATCCCAAAAGCGCTTTTTCCAGAAGGCAACTGGACTTTTTTTAAAAAAATATTTTGTAGGAAAACCCTTTGCTTCTCATCCAAGAAGCTGAAGAACTGAAGAAGCTTCTTGGATGAGAAGCGAACTGTTTTCAAAAACAAAACAAATATAAAAAAAAAGCAAGGAAGTCCAGTTGCCTTTCAAACAAGCACCTTTGGGATAACCATGATCTCTGGATGATCAAGAATCTCCACGGACATCTAGATAGGCGTGTATTTGATAATGCATCTCTACTGAAGATGTCTATGAGGGGATAGATTGTTCTGTTCTGTTCTATTGTGTTCTATTCCATTCTATTCCATCCATTCCATTCCATATTCTGTTCGGTTCGGTTCGGTTCCATTTCATTCCATTCCATATTCTGTTCCATTCCATTCCATTCCGTTCTGTTGCAGTCTATTCCATTCCATTGTATTCCATTCCATTCCCTATTCTGTTCTGTTCTGTTCCATTGCATTCTGTTCTGTTCTGTTGTATTCTATTCCATTCCATTCCATATTCTATTCTTTTCCATTCCATTCGATATTCTGTTCTGTTCTGTTCCATTCCATTCCATATTCTGTTCTATTCTATTCTATTCTATTCTATTCTATTCTATTCTATTCTATTCTATTCTATTCTATTCTATTCTATTCCATTCTATTCTATTCTGTTCTGTTCTGTTCTGTTTCTATTCTATTCCTATTCTATTCTATTCCATATTTTCTATTCTGTATCTATTCTATTCTATTCTATTCTATTCTATTCTATTCTATTCTATTCTATTCTATTCTATTCTATTCTATTCTACTCTATTCTTCTATTCTATTATCTAATTCTATTCTATTCTATTCTATTCTATTCTATTCTATTCTATTCTATTCTATTCTATTCTATTCTATTCTATTCACACGTGCCTTAGAAGTTGGTTCCCCTTCATGTTGGGTTCTTCAGGAAATTCACAACTTGAGGCCTTTGCTCTTCTCTGAGCTAGAAAAAAAAATAACTTCATCTCTGAACAGAATATCAGAATCAGAGCTGGAAGGGACCTTGGAGGTCTTCTAGTCCAACCCCCAGCACAAGCAGGGGACCTTCTACCCTTTCAGACAAAGGGCTGTCCAGTCTCTTCTTAAAACCCTCCAGGGATGAAGCACCCAGAACATCTGGAGGCCAGCCATTCCAGAACAGCAATCGCCCTTTCATTTGATCTCCATTTTCCGAAAAAAAAAAAGAGGGAGTCAAGCTGTTCTCCAAAGCACTAGAAGGCAGGAGAAGAAACAACCGGTGGAAACTAACAAGGAGAGAAGCAACCTGGAATTAAGGAGAAGCTTCCTAACAGGGAGGACAATTAACCAGTGGAACAACCTGCCACCAGAAGCTGTGAATGCTCCAACACTAAAGGTTTTTAAGAAGAGACTGGATATGATAAGTCAGCTTCTACATCTCTTCCGCTGTTGGTGAACGAGGGAAGTCAAGCAAGTTATGCTTTAGAAGTAATTGTTTGCATTTGACGTTGATTACATCATAAATTGACACCCAGCCAAGAGATTAAAAAAAATGAGGTTTTGGCCCAGGGAGAAAGCTTTGCTTGCCCCAACTCTGTGCCAGCTAAAGCAGAGCTACAGATCACATGCATAACCCTGTGGTACTCATTATCTCCTTAATGCTATTTTCTTTTTTAGATCGTTAGGACAAAACTTGACTTGACCTGTGAACCGTGCAATTGATTGCTGCCTTTAAATGGTCAGGCAGCCCATTTTCTAATCGATGGGATGGAATAAATTTATACATATTTAAATTATATATTACAGTTAATGCTTGTTAAATTTATCTACCACTTTCCTCCCAAACATCACTTGACATTCACTCTGAAGGTGGCCGGCACATCTGGGATACTTTGCGCTAAATGGAGACGGTGAAAGAGACACCAAGGAGAGGAAAATGGAAGGAAGGAAACTGGAATGTGGTTCACTTGTACGCAAACGTATTCAGAAGCACACCTGCCACAGAGAAGGTGTCTAAAGGTGAGTGATTTTTTTCCTTTGAGAGACTCCGGAAAGAGTGCAGAGAAGAGCAACAAAGATGATCAGGGAACTGGAAGCTAAAACATAAAAGGAACGGTTGCTGGAATTGGGTATGTCTAGTTTAAAGAAGAGAAGGACAAGGGGGGACAGGATAGCAGCCTTCCAGTATCTCAGGGGCTGCCCCAAAGAAGAGGGAGTCAAGCTACTCTCCAAAGCCCCTGAAGGCAGGACAAGAAGCAACGGATGGAAACTAACCAAGGAGAGAAGCAACCTAGAACTAAGGAGAAACTTTCTGACAGTGAGAACAATTAACCAGTGGAACAACCTGCCTCCAGAAGCAGTAAATGCTCCAACACTGGAAGTTTTTAAGAAGAGACTGGACAGCCATTTGTCCAAAATGGTGTAGGCTTTCCTGCCTGAGCAGGGGGTTGGACTAGATGACCACCAAGGTCCCTTCCAACTTTCTTCTTCTTCTTCTTCTTCTTCTTCTTCTTCTTCTTCTTCTTCTTCTTCTTCTTCTTCTTCTTCTTCTTCTTCTTCTTCTTCTTCTTCTTCGTCTTCTTCTTCTTCTTCTTCTTCTTCTTCTTCTTCTTCTTCTTCTTCTTCTTCTTCTTCTTCTTCTTCTTCTTCTTCTTCTTCTTCCTTCTTCTTCTTCTTCTTCTTCTTCCTCTTCCTCTTCCTCTTCTCCTTCTTCTTCTTCTTCTTCTTCTCCTTCTTCTTGCTATTGCTATTGCTATTGTTGCGATTATTACTATTACTACGATTATTATAAATACATGCCAGTTGCCAAGCATCTGGATTTTGAATACATGACCATGAATAGAATAGAACAGAATAGGAATAGAGAATGGATAGGATAATAAAGAATAGAATAGAATAGAATAGAATAGAATAGAATAGAATAGAATAGAATAGAGCTGGAAGGAACCTTGGAGGTCTTCTAGTCCAGCCCCCTGCTCAGGCAGGAGAATCTATACTATTTCAGATTTTTGTCCTTTAAGAGACTCTGGAAAGAGTGCAGAGAAGAGCAAAAAAGATGATCAGGGGGCTGGACGCTAAAACATATGAAGAATGGTTACAAAAATTGGGTATGTCTAGTCTAATGAACGTATAGTCAAGGCCATGGTTGCAATGTATGGCTGTGAAAGTTGGACCATAAGAAAGGCCGAGCGCCAAAGAATGGAGGCCTTTGAACTCTGGAGCTGGAGAAGACTCCTGCGAGTCCCCTGGACTGCAAGGCGATCCAACCGGTCAGTCCTAGAGGAGATCAACCCCGACTGCTCTTTAGAAGGCCAGATCCTGAAGTTGAAACTCAAATACTTTGGCCACCTAATGAGAAGGAAGGACTCCCTGGAGAAGGGCCTAATGCTGGGAAAGATGGAGGGCAAGAGAAGAAGGGGACGACAGAGAAGGAGGTGGCTGGATGGAGTCCCTGAAGCAGGAGGCGTGAGCTTAAATGGGCTCCAGAAGATGGTAGAGGACAGGAAGGCCTGGAGGAATGTTGTCCATGGGGTCGCGATGGGTTGGACAAGACTTCGCAACTAACAACAACAAGTCTACTGAAAAGAAGCACTGGGGTGACATGATCCAATATTTGAGGGGCTCAAGCTTTTTTTCAAAGCACCAAAAGGCAAGATGAGAAGCAACAGATGGAAACTAACCAAGCCTAGAACTAAGGAGAAACTTCTTAACACTGAGGACAATTAACCAGTGGAAGGACTTGCCTTCAGACGTTGTGGATGCTCCATCACTGGAGGCTTTCAAAAAGAGACTGGACAGCCCTTTGTCTGAAATGGTATAGGGTTTCCTGCCTGAGCAGGGGGTTGGACTAGAATCTAGATGACCTTTCCAACTCTATTATTCTGTTCTTCTTACTACTCTTGAAAAGTATTCGGAGACTACAGTTGGTCCAGAATGCAGCCCCGCGAGTGATAGTGGCTGCTCCTTGATACACCCACGTTACACCTATCCTCCGTGAGCTGCACTGGTTGCCTGTTGGTCTCCGGGTCCAATTCAAGGTGTTGGTCATTACCTTTAAAGCCCTATATGGCTCAGGGCCAGGCTATTTGCGAGACCACCTACTACCTCATAGTTCCCTACGTCCAGTTAGATCCCACAGGCTGGGCCTCCTTCGGGCCCCGTCGACCAAGCAGTGCCATTTGGTGGGGCCGCGGAGGAGGGCCTTCTCTGTGATGGCGCCCACGCTTTGGAACCAGCTCACCCCGGAGATTAGGACGGCTCCCACCCTGTTGGTCTTCCGTAAGCTACTTAAGACCTGGCTTTTCCGGCAGGCCTGGGGTTTATAAAACCTTACCCCTGGATGATTGTCTTTGTACTGTTGTTTTGTTATGTTTTATGTGTTTTTTATTGTTAGCCGCCCAGAGTCCTTCGGGAGTGGGGCGGCTTATAAATTTTAAAAATAAATAAATGTTCTATAATAATCCCAAAACATCTGACACATCACTTGGACACCACCGGCATTGACAAAATCACGTTCAATCAATTTCAAAAGGTGGCTTGACTCGGAACAACTTACATCCTGCAATGAGACCTCGAACACCATCAAAGATAATTGGAAAAGATTTGCTAGATGAATAAAAATGCCAAATCCACATTTGGAGGACTATGCAGTATACAACAACAGCAACAATAATAATAATACAGAGGTAGACAAAATGCCAAATCTAGTCTGAACATCTGGCTGACTGTGCGATGATCCATAATAATAATAATAATAATAATAATAATAATAATAATAATAATAATAATAATAATAATAATAATAATAATAATAATGGCTTTGGAAGAATATCTGAAGAACAATGATGAAGATGCACTGAAATTAGTATATCAGGAAGGCTTACTAACTACTGGAGAGACCAACTGGCCTACAAGAAAGACCAAATGAAGAACAGAATAGAGGCATGGGAAGACAAAGCACTACATGGCCAATACATGAAAAAAATAGCTGGGAAAGCAGATAACAATAAAACCTGGCAATGGCTAAGATCAGGAAAATTGAAGAAAGAGACCGAGGGACTAATTCTGGCTGCACAAGACCAAGCCTTAAGAACAAATGCATACAAAGTCAAAATTGAGAAGACAGCAACAGACAGTAAGTGCCGCCTATGCAAAGAAGCTGAGGAAACAGTGGACCACCTGGTAAGCTGTTGCAAGAAGATTGCACAGACTGACTACTAGCAGCGGCATGACAAAGTAGCAACAATGTGCATTGGAAGATCTGCAAAAAATATCATTTGCCTGTAAGCAAAAACTGGTGGGATCATAAAACAGAGAAAGTCATAGAAAATGATAAAATTAAACTGCTCTGGGACTTCAGAATTCAAACAGACAAGCACCTGCAACATAACACCCCAGACTTAACAATTGTCTATAAGAAAGACAAAAAAGTCTGGATAGTGGACGTGGCAATGCCTGGAGACAGCAGAATAGAAGAGAAAGAACTGGAGAAGATCACAAAATACAAAGACCTACAAATAGAAATAGAAAGACTGTGGCAAAAGCAAGCAAGGGTAGTACCAATAGTCATAGGCGCCTTGGGTGCAATCCCAAAACAACTGGAGCACCACTTGAACACCATTGGCATTGACAAATTCGCTATTAGTCAATTGCAAAAGGCGGCCTTACTAGGAACCGCTTCCATCCTGCGACGATACCTGTAATATCATCAAACATCCACATCTGCCTATCCCAAGTCCTGGGTAAGGACTCGATAGGTAGACAAAATGCCAAATCCAGTCTGAACATCTGGCTGACTGTGCGATGATCCATAACAACAACAACAACAAATTCAACCTGGAAGAAAGGCGACGATAAGGTTGATGGACTCAGGACCAGGTGAAGGATGGATTGTCATGTGGAAAAAAAATCTGTGTGGCCACTAGGAGTCAACCTCAACTTGATGGCCCATAATCGATTGCACCAGATTAAATGGAAAATCATCAAGGATTTAAAGTGTTGGCAATGCAGCCACAAAAGGGGGAAAAATTATTTAGGGTTAATCTTAAAAGTTGCCAGGGTTGGACGCCCCTCTTTTAGATCTCTTTCACATCACTGGAGGCTTCAACAGGTTCTCCAATTATGTGGAACTTCAACGTTCTAGAAAGCGCTCTTTGCACGACATGGCAGCTAGGATTCATATTCCAGTTTTAGAATGGAATAGAGCTGGAAGGGACCTTGGAGGTCTTCTAGTCCAGCCCCCTGCTCAAGAAGGAGAACTTATACCAGACAAGTGATTGTCTAGCCTCTTCTTAAAAACCTCCAGTGATGGAGCACCCATGATTTCTGGAGGCAACTTCTATCCCACTGGTTAATTGTCCTCCCTGTCAGGAAGTTTCTCCTTAATTCCAGGTTGCTTCTCTCTTTGGTCAGTTTCCAACCATTGTTTCTCATCCTTCCTTCTGGTGCTTTGGAGAATAGTTTGACCCCCTCCTCTTTTTTGTGGCAGGCCCTCAAATACTGGAACTCTGCTATCATGTCTTCCCTATTTCTTCTTTTCTTTAATAATAATAATAATAATAAAGTTGGAAGGGACCTTGGAGGTCATCTGGTCCAACCCCCTGCTCAGGCAGGAAACCCTACACCATTTCGGACAAATGGCTGTCCAGTCTCTTCTTTAAAAACTTCCAGTGTTGGAGCATTTACTGCTTCTGGAGGCAGGTGGTTCCACTGATTAATTATTCTCACTGTCAGGAAGTTTCTCTGTAGTTCTAGGTTGCTTCTCTCCTTGATCAGTTTCCATCCGTTGCTTCTTGTCCTGCCTTCAGGCGCTTTGGAGAATAGCTTGATTCCCTCTTCTTTATGGCAGCCCCTGAGATATTGGAATACTGCTATCATGTTTAGACTGGCCAAACCCAAGTCCCGCAGCTGGCTGTGCACTAATGGGACTGGTGAAAAATTCATTGGCTTCCAAAAAAAGAGAGATTTTTGTCACCAGAAGAGGCTAGCCCAGGCAACTAACTAATGTTTTCCAGAAGGCTGGATGAAGCGAAAGGCACGCCAAACTGGATGAGGGATGCAAATGTTGGGATCCAGGAAATCAAGGGGTGAACACCGCGCCTCGTCTGGGAAGCCAACTGGAAAAGAATGATAGCAGCTCCAGCGCTCAAGTTCATCAAAGTCACCTCTTTCAGGTAAGCTCATTTTTCACAAGCCAAAGGGATATTTACCTGAAGTACACCTGTAAGGTACAGCCGACAAGATTGAGCAAAACGCCGCTTTGTTATATTTCACACCCCGGTGGTTCGATATGAAGGGAAAGAAGGGAGAGCAAGATCGAAGAGGGTTATTAAAAAAATATCATCTCGCGTTTTCTCTTCGGGGTGGGGAGATGAAGACACGGTTTAGGTCACAATGCCGGCTGCCTCGTGGTTTGGATCAAGCCGTGTGTCTCGTTTGAACCTCATTTTAGGATACTACGAGACGCAGATGCAGTTCTTCTCTTGTTGTTACTGATATTGCTCAGTTTTCTCAAGACTGGGATCGCCCAGATCATCTTCTTCTGAACTTTGATTTGCATAAGATAAGATGAGATGAGATAGAGAGAGAAAGAAAGAGAGAGAGAGAGAGAGAGAGAGAAAGAAATAGAAAGAAAGAAAGAAAGAAAGAAAGAAAGAAAGAAAGAGAGAGAGAGAGAGAGAGAGAGAGAGAGAGAGAGAGAGAGAGAAAGAAAGAAAGAAAGAAAAAAAGAAAGGAAGGAAGGAAGGAAGGAAGGAAGGAAGGAAGGAAGGAAGGAAGGAAGAAAGAAAGAAAGAAAGAAAGAAAGAAAGAAAGAAAGAAAGAAAGAAAGAAAGAAAGAAAGAAAGAAAGAAAGAAAGGCTAACCTTTATTGTCATTTTTTTACTGTGGGCACAACGGCACACATCAAAAATGAAATGTAGTTGCACACTCTCAGAGTGAAACACATACATGACACACACTTAAACATACTATGTACAACATGATGTTTCCAGGAAATCTCCAGAAAATTACAGCATCTAAAAGATTCAAAGCCACACATTAGAGAAACTCAAAGGTATGTCAATGCAAAATGATGTGACAACAAAAATGGGTTAATATAATTTTAGGCTGCATCACAGTGTTTGGTTATAACAATGACGATAATAACAATGTTGGAATAGACATTGGAGGTCATCTAGTCCAGCCCCGGGCTCAAGCAGGAGACCCTATAGCAGGGATCTTCAAACTTGGCCCTTTTGTGACTTGTGGACTTACAAATTCATGGCTGAGGAATTCTGGGAGTTGAAGTCCACAACTCATAAAAGGGCCAAGTTTGAAGACCCCTGGCCTATAGCATCTCAGACAAGTGACTGTCCAGTCTCTTCTTAAAAACTTCCAGTGTTGGAGCATTCACCGCTTCTGGAGGCAGGTGGTTCCACTGATTAATTGTTATCACTGTCAGGAAGTTTCTCCTTAATTCCAGGTTGCTTCTCTCTTTGGTCAGTTTCCAACCATTGCTTCTTGTCCTGCCCTGTGGGGCTTTGGAGAATAGTTTGACCCCTTATTCTTTGTGGTAGCACTTCAAATATTGGAATACTGCTATCATGTCTCCCCTATTTCTTCTTTTCTCTAGACTGGCCAAACCCAAGTCCCGCAGCCGTTCTTCATATGTTTTGGTCTCCAGGCCTTGGATCATCTTAGTTGCTCTTCTCTGAACTTTTTCCAAGCTCTCAACATCTTTTTTGTGACAGGGTGACCAAAATTGCCTGCATTATTCCAGGTGTGGTCTTACTAGGGCTTTATAAAGCAGTACTAATACTTCGCGTGATCTTGATTCTATGCCTCTGTTTATACAACCCATGATTTTATTAGCTTTTTGGCTGCTGCTGCGCGTGGCTGGCTCACAGTCAAGTGATCGTCCACTAGGACATCAAGATCCCTCTCACAGTTACTGTTTTTGAGCCCTGTGTCACCTAATCTGTACTTATATCTTTGATTTTTCCTGCCTAAAAGTAAAACTTTGCTTTTCTCCACATTAAAATTCATTTTGTTCAAGTTTGTCAAGATTTGTTTGGATCCCAAGTTTGTCTTCTGGGGTGTTGGCTACACCTGCCAGTTTGGTGTCATTTGCAAATTTGATGAGTTCCCCTTCAATTCCCTCATCCAAGTCATTGATGAAGATATTGAAGAGTTTGCTGGGCCTAAGACGGAGCCTTGTGGTACCCCACTGCTTACTTCTCTCCATGGGGATGTAGTATATTGAGGACTACTCATTGAGTATGGTTTGTCAGCGAGCTGCAGATCCATCTGATGGTAATGTTGTCTATCCTAGCTTACCAGGCAGTAGATTGTGGCCTACGCTGTCGAACACTCTACTAAAATCTAAGCACACCACAGTGTTTTGCTGGTCTACTAATGTCAACGCTGCTAACATCGGATGTTCTTGCTTTGACAACAGATGGAAATGTAGCCATCTTTTCTGTATCGCTTTTAGAGTTCATTGATGCTAGGAGGGGGAATGTGGATGAGAGTCCAGCTAGTCATAACAATAATAACTCAGCCGTGGGAACCCAAGGCCATTGGGCCGAGAGTTGGCGGGCTGGAGAGCTGGGGAGAAAGCCTGCGCTTCAAGCTAATTGGGGAATGTGATTGATGACTGTTTATTGGAGGAGGGAATTGTGCTTTGTTACTTTATATCCAGGGGAGGGAATTTAGTTTTGGGTTTCAACTATGTAGTGCCGATACTTTGTTTCTCGAATAAAAGATTCTTTAAGGTAAACAATGCCTCGAAGTATTTTTGAAGAGTTTCATCTGTCGGAACCATGATAATTAGTTCGGTCACTTTATCAAAGAATGAGATGAGATTGGTTTGGCATGCTCTGTGCTGGCTACTAGTTATGACTTTGTTTGCTTCCAGTTGTTCGCACATCTGTTTTTTGATGATCTTTTCCAGGATCTTCCCAGGTATTGAGGTTAAACTGAGGGGTCTATAATTTCCTGGGTCTGTTTTTTTTTTCCCTTTCTTGAAAATGGGGACCACATCAGCCCTTTTCCAATCCTCAGATACTTCCCCGGTGTTCCAGGATTTATGAAAGATGTGGTGCAACGGTTCTGAGATAACATTTGCCAGCTCCTTCAGAACTTTGGGATATAATCTGTCGGGTCCCGGTGATTTATATTCCTCAAGGTTGGATAGGTGTTCTCTTACTATTTTCTTGCTTCTTTTAATTTTTGTTTCTAGTTTGACCCCCTACCTTGGGCTCAGCTTGGTCATCTCCTACAGGCCATCTACTATTTTGGGAGAACAAGAAGAGATGACTGTCACAGGTTCCGACTAATGAAGCACTTCAAAGAACTTTCAGGCATGTTTCCTAAAGCCTTTATTACAGAGCTACAATTTTGCTGGTCACCATCATGGACGTATTGATGCCAGAACCTGACTTCCTCTCGCTGGCATCAATCTTTTCTTGCTAAACCCCTCCCTTGTCTTGCAGTCACAAGTCACATTATCCAATTAGTGTGAAGGTCAAAAGTTTACTTCCTCTTTCTTTCCCGGGCTTTCCCCCCCCCCCCACTCTAAGCTATGTATTAACCCAGTAATTACCAGACAGTTTTGCATATTGTCAAAGCAAGAATATACAGTATTTGCAGCATTGACATCGACATCATTCTCAGCTCATCCTATATCTGCTGGGAAGATAATCTCCAATAGAGTTTTCTGACTTTTTTTAAATCAGAAATCTGGTTTTCTTCCTCTGTAATAATAATAATAGTAATAAAAAAAGTTGGAAGGGATGTTGGAGGTCTTCTAGTCCAACCCCTTGCTCAAGCAAGATAGCATTTCAGAGAAATATCTGTCCAGTCTCTTCAAAACTTCCAGTGTTGGGGCATTCACAGCTTCTGGAGGCAGGTTGTTCCACTGGTTAATTGTTCTGACTGTCAGGAAGTTTCTCGTTTATTCCAAGTTGCTTCTCTCCTTGCTTAGTTTCCATCCATTGCTTCTTGTCCTGCCTTCAGGTGCTCTCGAGCTTGACTCCCTCTTCTTTGGGGCAGCCCCTGAGATACTGGAAGGCTGCTATCATGTCCCCCCTCGTCCTTCTCTTCCTTAAACTGGACATACCCAATTCCAGCAACCGTTCCTTGTATGTTTGAGCCTCCAGTCCCCTGATCATCTTTGTTGCTCTTCTCTGCACTCTTTCCAGAGTCTGGGCCAGGGGTAGGCAACCTTGGCTCATTTATGATTGGTGGACTTCAACTCCCAGAATTCCTGAGCCGGCATGGCTCAGCTTGGAAACCTCTCCCTTTCCCCTCAGCGTGGCTGGCTGAGGAATTCTGGGAGTTGAAGTCCACGAGTCATAAGAGAGCCAAGGTTGCCTACCCCTGGCCTAGTCAGTACGGGGCATCTTTGGACTTCATTTCATCCTGTACAGCAGCCTTTCTCAACCTTGCCAACCTGAAGAGGCATGGACTTCAACTCCCAGAATTCCTTAACCAACATGAGTTGTAATCCACACCTGTTAAAGTGGTTAAGCTGAAGAAATACTGCTGGATAGAAATCTCAGATCGGATTGGTTCTGGCTGGCACAATGGCCATCCTCTCTCGGTTACAATTTTTTAAAAAAAATTATTCATCAACCAAAAATTACAAATCCGAAGAAGGAAAATAAGAAAATGAAAACGTGACAGGGACAATAGGCACATTAGTGCACGCCCTTAGAGACCTCTTAAATATGGAGTGAGGTCCACAGAAGTTAAGTGAGAATTAAAACCGTGAAATTTAATGGCTGAATCAAGTAAGGTACTCCAGACTTCAACAACTCCGTTACAAAAAATTGAATTTTTCATCTTGAGCTGTTCCATGAAAGACTGGATCCTTCCTTCCTTCCTTCCTTCCTTCCTTCCTTCCTTCCTTCCTTCCTTCCTTCCTTCCTTCCTTCCTTCCTTCCTTCCTTCCTCCTCCCTCCCTCTTTCCTTCCTTTCTTCCTTTCTTCCTTCCTTCCTTTGTTCCTCCCTCCCTCCCCCTCCTTCCTTCCTCCCTCCCTCCCTCCTTATTCTCCCTCCCTCCCCCTCCTTCCTCCCTCCCTCCCTCCCTCCTTATTCTCCCTCCCTCCCCTCCTTCCTTCCTTCCTCTCCCTCCCCCTCCCTCCCTCCTTCCCTCCCTCTTTCCTTCCTTCCTTCTTCCCTCCTCCTCCTCCCTCCTTTCTCTCTCCCTTCCTCCTCCTTCCTTTCCTCCCTCCCTCCATCCCTCTTTCCTTCCTTCCTTTTCTCCCTCCCTCCTCCCTCCCTCCTTCCTTCCTCTCTCCCTTCCTTCCTCCCTCTTTCCTTCCTTCCTTCCTTCCTTCCTTCCTTCCTTCCTTCCTCTCCCTCTCCCTCCCTCCCTCCCTCCTTCCCTCCCTCTCTTTCCTTCCTTCTTCCCTCCCCTCCCTCCCTCCCTCTTCCTTCGTTCCTTCCTTCCTTCCTTCAGTAATAAAAGATGACACGCTCCTGTTTTTTTTATTTTTAACTCGTCAACATTTTGCCAGTTTTCCCCCTCCATCCCCAGACAGGGGAAGAATTATAAATCTTTTGTTGTTTATGACCAGCCCTCCAAATACATGTTCCCTGGATGGAAAACCCTTGGCTAACTTCACTCTGCTGCTGGATAAATTCAGGCAGCGCCTTGACAGCTGTTGGGCGGGGAGGTTTTCACTGCAGCTGCATTAAGCAAAGCTCGACTTAATGATCTACCTGGACATTTCTGTGCTTCTGTTTCCCTGAAAATAATGAATCCACTCAAGACAACATCTGTATTTGCAAGGGGCCCTCTGAGCTGCCTTCAGTGATAACAGAATAACAGAGTTGGAAGGGACCTTGGAGGTCATCTAGTCCAACCCCCTGCTCAGGCAGGAGACCCTACACCATTTCAGACCAATGGCTGTCCAGTCTCTTCTTAAGACTTCCAGGGTTGGAGCATTCACAGCTTCTGGAGGCAAGGAGTTCCACTGGTTAATTGTTCTCACCGTCAGGACGTTTCTCCTTAATTTCAGGTTGCTTCTCTCCTTGGTGATTTTCCATCCGTTGCTTCTTGTCCTGCCTTCAGGTGTTTGATGCAATGGAATAATTTTAAACTCTGTGTTAAAGTTGACAAACAATTTTCCCTTGCAGGAACGTTACCGTACGGCAGGAGAGCAGAAGCTACGAACTTCCAGATCTTCTTGAAATATTATGCTTTCTAGACTGTACTTATTGATAGGGGCTAATGATATATTAGCCTGGACTTAATGTGCTTGCTAATGCATCTGTTGCATTTGTACTATTTACGATTCTGGTTATTTGAGTTCAGCCCTGCCAAGTGATGTGTATTTAATGGTTCTGTTTTAATTGTTTCCTGGGTTTTGTAAGCCGCCCCAGAGTCTAATGGAGGGGGCAGCTATAACACATGTAATACATTCAATTAAAATTAAATTAATCTCCAAGTAGGGTTCATGGATGTTTTCATTTGCTCAGCCATTTTCAAGCGATCTAAATTGCGTGAATCCAAAAGCCATGCAGATCCTTCACACTGTTGGTACTGATGTGAAGCAATTCTCCATGCAAAAATTATATGAAAAGTCATATATTCTATATTCTCTTCTATTCTATTCCATTCTATTCTATATTCTATTCTATATTCTATATTCTATATTCTATATTCTATATTCTATATTCTATATTCTATTCTATTCTATTCTATTCTATTCTACTCTATTCTAATTCCTATTCTGTTCTATTCTATTTATATTCTATATTCCATATTCCATATTCTATATTCCGTATTCCGTATTCCGTATTCCGTATTCCATATTCTATTCTATTCTATTCTATTCTATTCTATTCTATTCTATTCTATTCTATTCTGTTCTGTTCTATTTTGTTCTGTTCTATTCCATTTCATTCCGTTCCGTTCCATTCCATTTTATTGTATTCTATTTTCTATTCCATTCCATATTTTCTATTCTATTCTATTCTATTCTATTCTATTCTATTCTATTCTATTCTATTCTATTCTATTCTATTCCATTTTCCATCCCATCCCATTCCATATTCTATTCTATTCTATTCTATTCTATTCTATTCTATTCTATTCTATTCTATTCTACTCTACTCTATTCTAATTCCTATTCTGTTCTATTCTATTTATATTCTATATTCCATATTCTGTATTCCGTATTCCATATTCCGTATTCTATATTCTATTCTATTCTATTCTATTCTATTCTATTCTGTTCTGTTCTGTTCTGTTCTGTTCTATTCCATTCCGTTCCGTTCCGTTCCATTCCATTTTATTGTATTCTATTTTCTATTCCATTCCATATTTTCTATTCTATTCTATTCTATTCTATTCTATTCTATTCTATTCTATTCTATTCTATTCTATTCTATTCCATTCCATTCCATTCCATTCCATTCCATTCCATTCCATTCCATTCTATTCTATTCTATTCTATTCTATTCTATTCTATTCTATACATTCATTCAACCACCCTACTTCCTACTCAGTTCACAGCTAGTGAATTCTCTGGGATCAGCCTCCTGCCATTGAATTTTTCGATATACAGTAACTACCTACTGGCTATCAGCAAGCCTCATAAGGTGTGGGCTTCAGGCTAAGTACATCAATAAGTCTTTGCACAGATCAGATTCTTGGCATCAAGTCTCCCACTTAAATCCCTTTCAGCTTAAATCCCCTCCACATTTCTGTTTCTTGACATCCATTAAATTTTCAGTCTTTTAGCCAGAACCTCGTTCTGTCCAAAGCTTACAAATGCTTCACGTTGCTTGATCCAGTCCGGTCAGTCCATCAATAAAGTGGAACATCAAGTTGGTCTGCCTTTTTTTTCACTCTTGCAGGGGGATTATTGTAAGTTATGGAGTTGCACTGTCTGCCAGAAGCTCCCCACCCCATTTTTAGCCCAGTTGCTGAACATAACTGCAAAATAGAAGGCGGATGGAAACGTTGTGTTCGAAAGTCTGTGTTGTGAGTTGGCGAAAAGGATGGCAGAATTCTTTAGCATCTTTGAAATTGCCAGATATATATGATTTCTGCAATGGTGTTCAAGCAGGAAACTCTATACCATTCCAGACAGTCTCTTCTTAAAAACCTCCAGTGTTGGAGCATTCACAGCTTCTGGAGGCAGGTTGTTCCACTGGTTAATTGTTCTCACTGTCGGGAAGTTTCTCCTTAGTTCTAGGTTGCTTCTCTCCTTGGTTAGTTTCCATCCGTTGCTTCTTGTCCTGCCTTCAGGCGCTTTGGAGAATAGCTTGACTCCCTCTTTTTTGGGGCAGCCCCTGAGATACTGGAAGGCTGCTATATTGTCCCCCCTCGTCCTTCTCTTCATTAAAGAATAGAATAGAATAGAATAGAATAGAATAGAATAGAATAGAATAGAATAGAATAGAATAGAATAGAATAGGAGCTGGAAGGGACCTTGGAGATCTTCTAGTCCAGCCTCCTGCTCAAGTAGGAGAACCTACACCATCTCAGACAAGTGACTGTCTAGCCTCTTCTTTAAACCTCCAGGGATGGAGCGCCCATGACTTCTGGAGGCAGGTTGTTCCACTGGTTAATTGTTCTAACTGTCAGGAAATTTCTCCTTAGTTCTAGGTTGCTTCTCTCCTTGGTTAGTTTCCATCCATTGCTTCTTCTTGTCCTGCCTTCAGGTGCTTTGGAGGATAGCTTGACTCCCTCTTCTTTGGGGCAGCCCCTGAGAGATTGGAAGGCTGCTATCCTGTTCCCCCCCCCCCTCGTCCTTCTCTTCATTAAACTGGACATTCCCAATTCCAGCAACCGTTCCTGATATGTTTTAGCCTCCAGTCCCCTGATCATCTTTGTTGCTCTTCTCTGCACTTTTCCTAGAGGTAGAGATACAGTGTAGATATCAATCTCTGTCTATATATGCACGTGGGAACAGACACATGTACCCCAAAAGGAATAACTTGTCCCTCTGCCTGACTCTTATCTCCCCTTCTCTTTCTTTCTCTCTTTCCCGCTTTATTATGAATTTATCCAAAGTAGATTAACCAGATTGTTAACGCTTTGTTGATTTTCTAATTTTACATTTAAGTATTAACCAGATTAATTAGCAACCTTCCACGGGAAGCAAACTCAGAGGCCCTGTTGACTTTTTGAGTGCTTCCCCCCAAACCGAAAGCTATGTTTGGACGTTTCCCCATTCTACGTCGCACCGCGATAAACGACGGCTTTGCAATGCATCAACCATGTGTTTTCCTGCTCGATCGCCAATGCGGAGGCAAGAGAAATTAAAGGGAAATAAATGAAATTCCAGCCCGGTGAAAATCCCCTTATTTGGATCGTGCGGTGGCGTTGGGGGTAAAGAAGAATTTCTTAGGCCTGTTTTATTTGTCCTTTAAATGCAGGCAGGAAGAAATATATAAATATAAATTGATAGTCATGCACTATGCAGACCCCCATCCAGGGTGGTGCAAGTTATCAATGCTTTGGGTAAGTTTCATAATAAAGTGGGGGGGGGGCCAGAAGGATGGCTCTTGTTATTATTTCTTGCGTGGGGCATATTTGTGTGTGCGTGTATGTGTGTATTTCTGTTAAAACAACTCTATTAGCGCCGAGCACGCCACCTGAAGCAACGTCTGACAGGTACAAAGCGTCGCCCGGAGCTTGCCCGTCTGCTCTGGGTTTTTTTTTGTTTTGTTTTGTTTTTTTCTTCTTCTGCGGTGTGAAGGTTGACTCCAGTCATTTTGCACCCAATTACTTTGCAGTAAATTTGTCGGATGATTCTCGTCGCCCGGTATTGATCCGACGTGTCACCTTGAACTTGTTTATTGACACATCAAATTCCAAAGGCAGGCCCACTTCAATTTACCACTTCCCAATTATGGTGTTTATATGATGTCACCTGGGCTCTTAAGGCCGTGTTCGGGCAAGGGCTATTTCCCTGCCCCTTCGCCACCCTTCAACGCCAGCTCCCTCCAGCCCCTATCAATGTACACACACACAGAGAGAAAGAGAGGCACAAACAGACACACAGACACGCACCAGTCACCCGAGCAGCGACTCTGGCTATTTTGCTTTGACCTTTCCCAAGACAGATGGCAGCCCATAAAACACATCATTAACACCCACCCCCGTCCTATTTATCTCGCTGGGTTTGCACGGAGGACGTTGCTCAACAGGATTGTTCCTTCTTTTTGTTGTTGTTTTGGGTTGTTGTTGTTTTTTTGTCTCGTCTACGGCAGCTTTTCCATAACGGCCCTTCCTCGTTAGGAGGTTGAGGAAAGAGCTGGTGGTTGGAAGGCACAGCCAGGCTGGTGCTAAAGGCGGGTTTAGCCGAGGCTTGCCTCTAAGCAAGGAACACATGACTCTTGGAGGCTGGGAGAGCCATTAGGGTGCTGGGGGTAAAGCTTCCGTAAATAGGGTTGCCATGCAAAATGGGGTGGCTTTGGGATTTCCTTCCCTTCCCCTTCCTTCCTTCCTTCCTTCCTTCCTTCCTTCCTTCCTTCCTTCCTTCCTTCCTACCTACCTTCCTTCCTTCCCTTCCCCTTCCTTCCTTCCTTTCCCCTTCCTTCCTTCCCTTCCCTTCCCCTTCCTTCCTTCCTTCCTTCCTTTCCCCTTCCTTCCTTCCTTCCCTTCCCTTCCCCTTCCTTCCTTCCTTCCTTCCTTCCTTCCTTCCTTCCTTCCTTCCTTCCTTCCTTCCCTTCCTTCCTTCCTTTCCTTCCTTTCCTTCCTTCCCTTCCCTTCCCCTTCCTTCCTTCCTTCCTTCCTTTCCCCTTCCTTCCTTCCTTCCCTTCCCTTCCCCTTCCTTCCTTCCTATCTTCCTTCCTTCCTTCCTACCTTCCTTCCCTTCCCGTTCCGTCCTTCTTTCCTTCTTTCCTTCCTTCCCTACTTCCTTCTTTCTTTCGTTCTTTCTTTCCTTCCCTTCCCTTCCTTTCCTTCCCCTTCCGTCCTTCTTTCCTTCCTTCCTTCCCTCCTTCCTTCCTTCTTTCTTTCGTTCTTTCTTTCTTTTTTGTTTTTTCTTTTTTGTTTTCTTTCTTTTCTTTCTTTCTTTCCTTTCTTTCTTTCTTTTCTTTCTTTCCTTCTTTCCTTCCTTCCTCTTTCTTTCTTTCTTTTCTTTCTTTCCTTCTCTCCTTCTTTCCTTCTGTTCTTCTTCCTTCCTTCCTTCCTTCTTTTGTTCTTTCTTTTTCTTTCTTTCTTTCCTTTCTTTCTTTCCTTCTTTCCTTCTGTCCTTCCTTCCTCTTTCTTTCTTTCTTTCTTTCTTTCTTTCCTTCCTTCTTCTTTCTTTCCTTCCTTCTTTCTTTCTTTCTTTCTTTCTTTCTTTCTTTCTTTCTTTCTTTTTTCCTTCCTTCCTTCCTTCCTTCCTTCCTTCCTTCCTTCTCCTTGGTTAGTTTCCATCCATTGTTTCTTGTCTTACCTTTTGGTGCTTTGGAAAATGCAAAGAGGAGGGGGGGTCAAACTATTTTCCAAAAGGCAAGACGAGACACGATGGATGGAAACTAGAACGAAGGAGAAATTCCCTAACAGGGGGAGCAATCAACCAGTGGAACAGAAGTTGCCTTCAGAGGTGGTGGGTGCTCCATCACTGGAGGCTTTCAAAAAGAGACTGGACCAACCACTTGTCTGAAATGGTATTATAGGGTCTCTTGCTCATGCAGGGGGTTGGACTAGATGACCTCCAGGGTCCCTTCCCACTCTGTTATTCTGTTTTTCTCCAGCCAGGTGGATCAAAACTGAATTTCCACCATCAGCATCTCCTCATTTCTCAACACAATACTCCTTTCTCCTCATTGTCCCCACAACAACCCTGTGAGATAGGTTGGGCTGAGAGGGACTGGCCCAAAGTCAGCTGGCTTTCATGCCTGAAGACGGGATTAGAACTCACCATCTCCTGGTGATTGGCCCAAAGTCACCCAGTCAGCTTTCCTGACGCAGGCGGGACTAGAACTCACCGTCCCCCAGCTTCTAGTCTGGAACCTGAACTACTAGATCAAACTGTCTCTCTGGAACCAAACTAATAATAAATGTTTCCTTTTAAAGACATATCCTGTTCCGTGCATTCCAGAATTCCATGCGCTGCACAGCTTCCCCATTAGTAACTTACAACTGGGTGTCACTATACTGTCAGAGGCTGAATCTGGCTGGTAGGGAGTCAAGCTACTCTCCAAAGCGCCTGAAGGCAGGACAAGAAGCAACGGATGGAAACAAGTCAAAGAGAGAAGCAACCTAGAACTAAGGAGAAACTTCCTGACAGTTAGAACAATTAACCAGTGGAACAACCTGCCTCCAGAAGCTGTGAATGCTCCAACACTGGAAGATTTTAAGAAGAGAATGGACAGCCATTTGTCCAAAATGGTGTAGGGTTTCCGGCCTGAGCAGGGGGTTGGACTAGATGACCTCCAAGGTCCCTTCCAACTTTATTATTATTATTATTATTATTATTATTATTATTATTATTATTATTATTATTATTATTATTATTGATCATCGCACAGTCAGCCAGATGTCCGACTGGATTTGGCATTTTGTCTACCTATCGAGTCCTTACCCAGGACCTGGGATAGGCAGATGTGGATGTTTGATGGTATTACAGGTATCGTCGCAGGATGGAAGCAGTTCCTAGTAAGGCCGCCTTTTGCAACTGACTGATGGCGAATGTGTCAATGCCAATGGTGTTCAAGTGGTGCTCCAGTTGTTTTGGGATTGCAGCCAAGGCGCCTATGACTATTGGTACTACCCTTGCTTGCCTTTGCCACAGTCTTTCTATTTCTATTATTACTATTATTATTATTATTATTTCCCTTTGAACACACATTTTTACAATGCAGGCAGCGCTGAATTTCACTCACACAGTTTTCTGCCTTCCCGAAGAGACTGGGAGTGCAGAGTTCAAGTCATGCTCCAGCCTTTCAAAACACCAAGAGTCCATAAACACAAGGAATGAAACAACCGCATTTTAAATGCTAGGGATAAAGCAGCGGTTATTATCACAATGGCTCTTTTGATTCAGTATTCCCTGGACTTGGAAGTGGATAAACCGTGAGCAAATTGGGGCTCAAAGATGGGGTGAGAAAGTTGTGTAGGTTTACATACCCCTCTACTCATGATCGTGTAATGTTGGACTAAGATTCAGTTCAGAGTCTTAATACCGTAGGAAGGAGCCGTGTGGCACAGTGGTTAGAATGCAGTATTGCAGGCAGACTCTGCCCACAGTCTGAAGTTCAATCTGACCGGCTCATGATTGACTCAGCTTTCCGTCCTTCCCGGGGGGGGGGATATGATCGGACACGCTGTATGATTGTATTATTTTATTGTTTTATTGTTAGATGATTGTTTTAATTTTGTACGCCGCCCTGAGTCCTTTGGGATTGGGCGGCATATAATTAAAATTAAATAAATAAATAAATAATAAAATGAGGACTCAGATTGTTGGAGGCAAATAGGCTGACTCTGTAAACTGCTTAGAGAGGGCTGTAAAGCAATGTGCAGCAGTATATAAATCTACATGTTGTTGCTATTGCTATCACACAGGAGCAACACTGTGAAAAAAAGAAGCACGTAAGAGTGGAGTAAAAAAAGAGAGAAAAGGATCCGTGAATCAAACAAACATCCCAGCCAAAACATAAGAAACCCCTGAGATGAGATGCAGTTGCAGACTTCTTTCAGAGCAGAGGGTGTCATAGATAAAAGAGTTAAGAAATAAAAACTAGAGGCGATTTGTCTTCCGCCCGGCTTTCTCCCACCCCCACCGTCGTTCCCCAAGTACATTTCAGCAACTGGGGGCTGACAGAAATGATAAGTTATCTACCAGACAAGTACAGATTTCTCCTATTTGTCTTCACCATCGCCCTGAGCTCCGAGGAGGTTCAAGCAAGATAACCTGATTAAATGGCTGCCAAGTCTCCTCTTGGTGGGGCGTCTGGTGGGGACAGGCGGCCTGCTTTTGCACACGTTAAAGCCTTTTCATGCTTTTCATATTTAAAAGGTCTGTTACTTGGGTGGATCGGAGCCAGCGAGCCAGTTTCCAGGACTGGGTTTCAGGCCCAGAATGGGCCAATTTAATCTCTCTCTCTCTCTCTCTCTCTCTCTCTCTCTCTCTCTCTCTCTCTCTCTCTCTCTCTCTCTCTACCCACCTTCTTTCTATCTATTGATCTATCTATCTATCTATCTATCTATCTATCTATCTAAATATCTATCTATCTATCTAAATATCTATCTATCTCTATCTCTGATCATCACCTATCATCTATCTATCTATCATCTAGATCTATCTATATCTATCCATCTGTCTATCTATCTATCTATCTATCTATCTATCTATCTATCTATCTATCTATCTATCTATATCATCTATCATCTATCTGTCTATCATCTCTCTATCATCTTCAATGCCTTGGTAAGGCCACACTTGGAATACTGCATCCAGTTTTGGTCACCGCGATGTAAAAAAGATGTTGAGACTCTAGAAAGAGTGCAGAGAAGAGCAACAAAGATGATTAGGGGACTGGAGGCTAAAACATACAAGGAACGGTTGCTGGAATTGGGGATGTCTAGTTTAATGAAGAGAAGAATGAGGGGGGACAGGATAGCAGAGTTCCAGTATCTCAGGGCTGCCCCAAAGAAGAGGGAGTCAAGCTATTCTCCAAAGCCCCTGAAGGCAGGACAAGAAGCAATGGATGGAAACTAATCAAGGAGAGAAGCAACCTGGAACTAAGGAGAAACTTCCTGACAGTGAGAACAATTAATCAGTGGAACAGCCTGCCTCCAGAAGCAGTAAATGCTCCAACACTGGAGGTTTTTAAGAAGAGACTGGACAGCCATTTGTCCAAAATGATCTAGGGTTTCCTCCCTGAGCAGGGGGTTGGACTAGATAACCTCCAAGGTCCCTTCCAACTTTACTACTATTACTATCTATCTATCTATCTATCTATCTATCTATCTATCTATCTATCTATCTATCTGTCTATCATCTATTTATGATCTATCCATCTCTATCTGTCTGTCTGTCTATCTATCTATCTATCTATCTATCTATCATTATCTATCTATCTCTATCATCTCTCTATCATCTATCTATCTTTCTATCTATCTATCTATCTATTTATCTGTCTGTCTGTCTGTCTATCTATCATCTATCTGTCTGTCTGTCTATCTGTCTATCTTAATCTACTTTTTAAAATATGAGGAGCATATAAATGACTGGGGGCAAAGCAGCAATGAATCAACTGGGGTGCTCTTCTCTTTGCAAATAGAAGCTTCTAATCAAGCTGCTTTTTATCAGGAATAGAAGATAGTTTGGTCTAATAGTGGTTAAGGCACCAGACACCGTCTTTACATTTTCAAAAGCACCAAAAGGCAAGATGAGAAACAATGGATGAAAACTAATCAAGGAGAAAGAAGGAAGGAAGAAAAAGGAAGGAAGGAAGGAAGGAAGGAAGGAAGGAAGGAAGGGAAAGAAAGAAAGAAAGAATGAAAGAAAGAAAGAAAGAAAGAAAGAAAGAGGAAGGAAGGAAGGAAACAAGGAAAGAGGAAGGAAGGAAGAAAGGAAAGAAAGAAAGAGGAAGGAAGGAAGGAAGCAAAGAAAGAAAGAAAGAAAGAAAGAAAGAAAGAGGAAAGAAGGAAAGAAAGAAGGAAAGAGGAAGGAAGAAAGAAAGAAAGAAAGAAAAAAGAAAGAAAGAAAGAAAGAAAGAAAGAAAGAAAGAAAGAAAGAAAAGAAAGAAAGAAAGAGGAAGGGACCTCAGAGGTCTTCTAGTTCAACCCGCCAGTCAAGCAGGAGACCCTGTACCATTCAGACAAATGGGTGTCCACTCTTTTCTTTACAAACCTCCAGGGATGGAGAAGATTCAAATCAAACTCTTTCTTTCCTTTTCAAGGGTATATTTTAGCTTGGCAGGATCTCCCTTTTTTTCTCCCATGTCCTCTGCTTCACACTTCATCTCTTACTCTTTAGAGCAGGGCTCTTCAAACTTGGCCCTTGTATGACTGGCTGACTTCAACTCCCAGAATTCCTCAGCCAGCCAAGCTGGCTGTGGAATTCTGGGAGTTGAAGTCCACCAGTCATAAATGAGCCAAGTTTGAAGACCCCTGGTCTGGATCCAAGCCTGCAGTTTCATCAAAATGGCCGACTGAGGAATTCTGGGAGTTGAAGTCCACCAGTCATCAAAGGGCCAGGTCTGAAGACCCCTGGTCTGGATCCAAGCCTGCAGTTTCATCAAAATGGCCGACTGAGGAATTCTGGGAGTTGAAGTCCACCTGTCATACAAGGGCGACATTTGAAGGCCCCTGGTCTGGATCCAAACCCGCAGTTTCATCAAAATGGCCGACTGAGGAATTCTGGGAGTTGAAGTCCACCAGTCATCAAAGGGCCAAGTTGGAAGAGCCCTGCTTTAGATGTTAAAAAAAAATACAGGTACGACCAATCCGTTTGATTATTTTCTTAGTGGACTTTTGCTTCAAATTTCCAGACCGTCGGAAAGACCTTTGAAAAATGGTGGCCTCTGCACAGAACAAGGGACAACAAATACACCCAGATTGCTTTTTGAGGTGCAGTCACTTCCTCAACCCAGCTGGGTTTTCAAGCGAGGTGAATCCTGTGTTCGAGAGCTGCCCCCGGGTGAGGGTTGCAAAAGAGCATCCTGAGTCTGAATCCCAAGACAGGATGTGCAACTTAATAAAAAGTTAGCAGGGAGCCGGCTTGCCACTGTTTTTGCTCAGGGCAAAACTTTCTTTCTTCCCAGAAGTCAAATGAGACCGGACAGAAAACAAATGCTTCCTTGCTTTGGAGCGGGTGGATTTATGACATGTCAAGTTTAAAATAGCGTCCATCAAGGCTTAAAAAACGGTCCGGATGGGGAGAGGACTCCATTTTTCAAGCCTCTCAAATAGAAGGAGGACTCCCTGGCAATATATATTGAGTTTTACTGTATCCACGGAAGTGGAGGCAAGGCTCCCGTTTTTAATTCCGATTTCATCTGTTCTTGTCTTTTTTATTTTTTATTTAAAGGCTTCTTATGCACCAAAAACATAGCTGCCGTTCCGTTTAAAATATCAAATGACTGAAGCAAGCTTTGGATACCAATTAACTGTGGTGCCGGTTTCAGCTGAACTGCACCTTCCAGCCACCCTTGCAAATTCTCTGAATAATTAATCCTTTGCGCTAATGAGACCTGGTGCCGCTTGCTTTTCAGAGAGTTTACACACTGGAAACTACTAGAGTTTTGCCCATCGTTGTTGGTGTCTTTGTTCTGTTCCAGAGGAATTCACTGGTTGGTTGCTTGGTTTTCCTACGGGAATATACGCAGTAGCCTTATAAACTGGGGAAGGGATGGAAGAAGGGAAGGAGAGAGGGAAAGGAAAGGGGGAAAGGAAAGGAAAAAGGAAGAAGGGAAGGGCGATGGTAGGGAAGGAGAGAGGAGAGGGGAGGGGAGGGGAGAGATAAAATGAGGAGAGGAGAAATAAAATAAGAAAGAGCAGTGGAGAGGAGAGGAGATATAAAATAAGAAGGAGGGGAGGAGGGAGGAGAGGAGAGATAAAATAAGGAGAGGAGAAATAAAGTAGGGAGGGGAGGAGAGGAGAGAAGAGAAGAGGATAAAATGAGGAGAGGAGAGGAGCGACAAAATAAGGAAGGGAGTAGAGGAGAGATACAATAAGAAGGAGGAGAAGAGAGATAAAATGAGGAGAGGAGAGGGAGAAGGGAGGAGAAGAGAGATAAAATGAGGAGAGGAGAGGGAGAGAGGAGGAGAAAAGAGATAAAATGAGGAGAAGAGAGGGAGAGAGGAGGAGAAAAGAGATAAAATGAGGAGGAGAGGGAGAGGGGAGGAGAGAAGAGATAAAATAAGGAGGAGAGGAGAGGGAGGGAGGATGAGAGGAACGATAAAATGAGAGGAGAGGGGAGGAGAGGAGAGATAAAATGAGGAGAGGAGAGATAAAATAAGAAAGAGCAGTGGAGAGGAGAGGAGATATAAAATAAGAAGGAGGGGAGGAGGGAGGAGAGGAGAGATAAAATAAGGAGAGGAGAAATAAAGTAGGGAGGGGAGGAGAGGAGAGAAGAGAAGAGGATAAAATGAGGAGAGGAGAGGAGCGACAAAATAAGGAAGGGAGTAGAGGAGAGATACAATAAGAAGGAGGAGAAAAGAGATAAAATGAGGAGAAGAGAGGGAGAGAGGAGGAGAAAAGAGATAAAATGAGGAGGAGAGGGCGAGGGGAGGAGAGAAGAGATAAAATAAGGAGGAGAGGAGAGGGAGGGAGGATGAGAGGAACGATAAAATGAGAGGAGAGGGGAGGAGAGGAGAGATAAAATGAGGAGAGGAGAGATAAAATGAGGAGAGAGAGAGAGGAGAGGAGAGGAGAGAAGAGAAGAGAAGAGAAAAAATACATTGCTTTCCTTTTACCACAGAGGGCCAGGCAAATTTTAAGCCGCTTTCCTTGGCCTGGTTTTTTTGCCAATTTCCTTGGGGTTTTTCTCCTGCCTTCTTAAGGTAGCATGGGGAGGGAGGGTTGAGATCAACCCCCCCCCTCCAAAATATGTTTGATGGGTGACTTAGTTCTGCTGATTTGAGACAAACTCCAGCTGGAAAACCTTGTCTAACAAGAGGAAGATAATGTTTTTCAAAAGGAAAAAAGAAAAAGAAACAAGCAAGACTTTGGACGATTCAGTTATACTCATTTAGTTATACTTTTTGGACGTCTTTTTCCAGCTCAGCTTGCCCAGCTTGACAGTCAGAAGATGTGCTGAGACGGTAGAACATCTGGAGGGCATCAGCTGGAAGAAAGTGTGGCTGGATCACTTCAGTGTTGAATGTGTGGGGCCCTTGTCACACTCACACCTAAGGCAGGATCAGATCTCTGGTATTTACTTTTCATTACCCTTAAAATCAGTAACCGGACACTGAACGATGTTGAAGTGAATCTCATGATTAATTGACCTCTATGCTGCGTGCTAGTCTATATTGATTGGGTAGAAGTCCATTTATTATTAGGGACAATCCTTCTATTTATATCCTGGATATAGACTTCAAATCTGATAGAAGGCTCCCATTTACAAAAAGTGAGTAAAACAAGGAATTTATGATAGACCAAAATTGGCAGCTTCCCTTTTACATTCACTTTTTAAAAACACTTTTTAGCAAAAAAAAAAAAAAAGTTGTTCAGAAATTAATGGAGTTTAGCTTTGCAAGAATGCATAGCAAAGGGAATAGAATAGAATAGAATAGAATAGAATAGAATAGAATAGAATAGAATAGAATAGAATAGAATAGAATAGAATAGAATAGAATAGAATAAATATAGGAATAAAGAATAGAATAGAATAGAATAGAATAGAATAGAGAATAGAATAGAATAGAATAGAATAGAATAGAATAGAATAGAATAGAATAGAATAGAATAGAATAGAATAGGAATAGATATAGGAATAAAAAATAGAATAGAATAGAATAGAATATAGGAATAAAGAATAGAATAGAATAGAATAGAATAGAATAGAATAGAATAGAATAGAATAGAATAGAATAGAATAGAATAGAATAGAATAGAATAGAATAGAATAGAATAGAATAAATATAGGAATAAAGAATAGAATAGAGCAGAGCAGAGCAGAGCAGAGAATAGAATAGAATAGAACAGAACAGACAGAACAGAACAGAATAGAATAGAATAGAAGCTGGAAGGGACCTTGGAGGTCTTCTAGTCCAGCCCCCTGCTCAAGCAGGAGAACCTGTACCATCTCATACAAGTGACTGTCCAGTCTCTTCTTACAAATCTCCAGTGATGGAGCGCCTACGATTTCTGGTGGCCAGCTGTTCCACTGGTTGATTGTCCTCACTGTCAGGAAGTTTCTCCTTAATTCCAGGTTGCTTCTTCATTAAACAACCACAGTTCAAAGCTACGATGCCACTGAAAAAAGGTGTCCTCACACTTCACAAACTGTTGCGGTATCCCTGAAGTCCCATGATCAAAATTGGAGCACTTGGCACCCGGCAGTTGTTTATGATAGCAATAGCCCTTAGACTTATATACCGCTTCACAGTGTTTTACAGCCCTCTCTAAGCGGTTTACAGAGTCTGCACATTTGCCCCCAACAATCTGGGTCCT
The DNA here is from genome assembly GCF_016545835.1 of Crotalus tigris. NCBI lineage: Eukaryota > Metazoa > Chordata > Lepidosauria > Squamata > Viperidae > Crotalus > Crotalus tigris. The sequence continues at coordinate 32,228 of NW_024097929.1, forward strand.
CATTTTACCGACCTTGGAAGGACGGAAGGCTGAGTCAACCTTGAGCCGGTTAGGAATCAAACTCCTGGCAGTGGGCAGAGTCAGCCTGCAATATTCCATTCAAACCGCTGCGCCACCAGGGCTCGTATAATCTAAATATGTGCTGGTTGCCAAGTGCCCAAATTGCCATAACACGACATTTTGTGCAACCGTCATAAAGTGTATTGACCGGTCCTACGACAACTTTTGTCAGCGCCCTCACAACTCTGAACACTTACTAAACAGAGAGTCACA
>NW_024097929.1:40000-62500 GCF_016545835.1 Crotalus tigris
GAAGGAATAGGGGAAGGAAAAGGGAAGGAAAAGGGGAAGAAATAGGGAAGGAAAAGGGGAAGGAATAGGGGAAGGAAAGGAAAGGAAGGGAAGGAAAGGAAGGGAAGGGAAGGGAAGGGAAGGAATAGGGGAAGGAAAAGGGAAGGAAAAGGGGAAGAAATAGGGAAGGAAAAGGGGAAGGAATAGGGGAAGGAAAGGAAAGGAAGGGAAAGGAAGGGAAGGGAAGGAAAGGAAGGGAAGGGAAGGGAAGGGAAGGGAAGGAGAGGAAAGGAAAGGAAAGGGGGAAGGAATAGGTGAAGGAAAGGAAAGGGGAAGGGAATGGGAAGGAGGAACAGGAAAGAGGAAGGGGAAGGGGAAGGAAAAGGGTTAGAATATATATTTTGTATTAAGGTGCCATAGCATGGTATGTTTTAAACCAGAAAGAGATTTATATTCTAACCAGTAAGATGTTTTTTTCTTCCTTTATTTTTTGTACAGATACTCCTTGATTTATGACTGGTTGCTTAGCGACTCTTTAAAATTACAATGGACCCCCAAAAAGGTACTTAAACAACACATATTCAAAGTTTGGATGGCAGCTTTCCCTCCCCCCCCCCCCGCAGGGTCAGATGATCACATTTGGGATGCTCAGGATCGGCCCCGCATTGATGCCTCTTTGTAGGCTCTCTCTTATGACATTTTTTTGGTCATAAACTGACATTTACTTCTGGTTTCCAACAAAAAAATGCCCATTGAGGATGATGAGATTGCTTAACGGCCGCTGGAAAAAAAAAATTCATAAAATCTAATCGGTAGCATGTTTTCCGACTATTAAAATTGAAAGCGACTTAAAAATTATCGGTTAGTTGGAAAAGATTCTGTCAGACCATAAACTAAGCTCATCGTTTTAGGGGTAGGGGAGAACAGGAAAAAGAAGGAATTTAAAACCCTACCCTGCCAAAATTTCTGAATTTCTAAGATTTTTTTAAGACTAACCATAGGTGTAAACTTTGCACAGAAGTAGTCCTGAATTATTATTATTATTATTATTTTAATATTAGCAGGATATTGGCAAAGTCACATCTAAAAATTATGTGGCATTGGGTTTGTAAAGCTTTTAGAATTCATAAAATGTTTCCTTCTGCAATTTTCCAATTGCCACTTAATTAAGCCCATTTAATGCCCATTAAACGTGCAGCTTTCACAAACATTTTATTATCATGTTTTATTAAAAAAAAATAAAAATTAGCCACTGAAAAGGCGGCCATGCACTTAAATATTGATGGGCACCCAAATTAACGGGAAGCAACATCTGTGTTTAGCCAACGAGTAGTTAAAACGGGTTCCAAAATTTCCCGTTTAAGAAATGTTCAAACGTAAATAATGGCCTCGCCAATTTCTGCATTTTTAATTTTAAAGAGCAGGGTCTGCTGCATCTTCTTCTTTTAATATAAATGTCTGTTGAAAACATCGCTTTTAAAGTCAGTTTTGCCTTACGTTGTGAAAGGGTTGTGAAGATAATATACTTTTTTGGGAGAACACCAATACTAAGAAAGTCCATGAAAAAACAGAGAGGGAAATGAAGAATCTACCCCTTTACACCAGGGATTCTTCAAATTTGGCCCTTTCATGACGGGTGGACTTCAACTCCCAGAATTCCTCAGTCAGCCATTTTGATGAAACTGCGGGCTTGGATCCAGACCAGGGGTCTTCCAACTTGGCCCTTTGATGACTGGTGGACTTCAACTCCCAGAATTCCTCAGTTGGCCATTTTGATGAAACTGCGGGCTTGGATCCAGACCAGGGGTCTTCCAACTTGGCCCTTTGATGACTGGTGGACTTCAACTCCCAGAATTCCTCAGTTGGCCATTTTGATGAAACTGCGGGCTTGGATCCAGACCAGGGGTCTTCCAACTTGGCCCTTTGATGACTGGTGGACTTCAACTCCCAGAATTCCTCAGTCGGCCATTTTGATGAAACTGCGGCTTGGATCCAGACCAGGGGTCTTCAAACTTGGCCCTCTGATGACTGGTGGACTTCAACTCCCAGAATTCCTCAGTCGGCCATTTTGATGAAACTGCGGGCTTGGATCCAGACCAGGGGTCTTCCAACTTGGCCCTTTTGTGACTGGTGGACTTCAACTCCCAGAATTCCTCAGCCAGCGTTGTTGTTGTTGTTGTTGTTGTTGTTGTTGTTGTTATCTTTTTTCATATTGTGGCAACTTGTTGTTGTTGTTGTTATTATTATTATTATTATCTTTTTTCATATTGTGGCAACGAAAACTGGATGCCCTATTCCAAGGGTGGTCTTATGAAGACATTATAAAATGGAACCAACCCTTGCCGTGTTCATCGCTCACGGGTGGGAAGCAATGTCTCCACTGCGTCGGTGGCCTTTTACAGTTCAGCTTGTTCTTAACGAGTTCTTCCTAAATTTCACTGCCAAACAGCTGGTGTTAGGATCCTTGCCTGGAGCTGAAATCCCAATCATATTTAACTTGGGAATAAGCCTCATTGACTCCAGTCGGGGTCCTCCATAAACGTGCAGAAGATTGTGCCATTAAAGTCATATGTAAAGGCCCTGCACGTACATCAATAAAAGCATATATTTGCATTAAGCCTTTTATGCGTTTGAAACAAATCAACAGACAAGGCCGACTCACAGTTTTGGGGACCTTGGATTCCCCTCCATCCAATTCCACTGGATGTTAGATTTAGGGCAGGGGTAGGCCCTGTGGACTTGTGGACTTCCCCAGAATTCCTGAGCACAGCTGGCTCAGGAATTTATTTATTTATTTATTTTATGAGACTTATATACCGCTTTAAGTGCAAGCACTCTCTAAGCGGTGTACACCAGTAAGCAATGTATATATATATATTTACATTGCCCCAACAATCTGGGTCCTCATTTTACCTACCCCGGAAGGATGGAAGGCTGAGTCAACCTTGAGCCGGTGAGATTTGAACCGCTGACCTGCTGAACACAGTCAGCTAAAGTGGCCTGCAGTACTGCACTCTAACTGCTGCGCCACCTCGGCTCTGGGAGTTGAAGTCCACGAGTCATAAAAGAGCCAAGGTTGCCTACCCCTAATTTAGGGAAAGCTTCCCAGCAATAAATGCTGGGAACAAGAAGGTTTTCTGACATCTGCAGGCAAATCCACCCAGAATGGGACAACTTGGTGTGGCTAAGTCACTGCACAACAACTCGCTGGGAGGGGGGCACTCAACAATTCATGGTAATTATTTAAAAGAATTTTAAAAAATATTTTAATTTTTGCTGTTCGCAAAAAAAAGGAAGGCAAGAGGGAGGGAGGGAGGGAGGGAGGGAGGGAGGAAGGAGGGAGGGAAGGAAGGGAGGAGAGAAAGATGGAGGAAGGGGGAGAGGAAGGAAAGAAGGAAGGAAACACAACTGGGAGGAACAGAAGAAGGAAGGAAGGAAGGAAGGAAGGAAGGAAGGAAGGAAGGAAGGAAGGAAGGAAGGAAGGAAGGAAGGAAGGAAGGAAGGAAGGAAGGAAGGAGGGATTGATTTAGGGAAGGAAGCAGGGAGGGAGGTAAAGAAGGAAGGAAGGCGGGAAGGAGGGAGGGAGGGAAGGAAGGAAGGAAGGAAGGAAGGAAGGAAGGAAGGAAGGAAGGAAGGAAGGAAGGACAGGAGAAGAAAGGAGGAAGGGAGAGAGGGAAAGAAGGAAAGATTCAGTCTTTCAAAATGAAAAATTCAATTTTTGTTAACAGAGTTGTCAAAGTATGGAATACCTTACAGTTCTCTCAGCTATTAACTTGCACAGTTTTAATCCCAACTTGACTTCTGTGTAACTCACTCCATATTTAAGAAGTCTCTAAGAGGTCGGTGCATAAGTGCACAAATGTGCCTATTTATTGTCCCTGTTAAGTTTTAATTTTCTCCTTTTGCTCGTTCGAATATTTTGGGGGGATGAGTAAATACATAAAATCAGTAAAATAAATCTGGGGTTTTAAGGGCAATGCTAATTGCCTTCAGGAATCAAGCTCTTTAGGGGCCTTCAGCCTAGATCGGGGAGGGGGGGGGTTGTCCAATCTGGGCAACCTGAAGACTTGTGGACTTCAACTCCCAGAATCCCTTAGCCCACACGGGGAATCTTAAAGCTGCCAAGTCTTAAAGTTGCCACGGTTGGACATCCCTGGCCTGGAGGTTCTTCGTCCCCATCTTTTGCCGGTTGACGTCATCCTACAGATTGCACTGGAGAACTTCTTTGTGCCCAGAAGTGGCTTGGATTTGTGAACGGGGATGATGGCCTAGAGCAGCGGTTCTCAACCTATAGGCCGCGACCTCATTTGGGGTCGATCGACCATTTCACGGGGGTCGCCAAGCATGGCTGTCCGCCATTTTTTCCCCCTTTTCCGGTGGGTGCCTTACCTCCCTTGGGCTGGGCCAGCTGGTGGCCCAGCCGGTGGTCGGCCTGCTCCGTCTCTGCCGCTTGCCAGCTGCGCCTCGGCCGGCGCAGGGGGTGGCACCACGCATGCGCGGCGCTCCCAGGCAGGGAAAGTCCTCGACTTACGACCAGTTGGGTAGTCCTCGACTTACGACTGGTTTAATTCTCGACTTATGACCGGTTTAGTCCTCGACGTACGACCGGTTGGGGGTCGCAGCATTAAAAAGGTTGAGAACCACTGGCCTAGATTTAATGTAAAGCCACTGCATTTGCCCCATGTTGTTCATTTGTTGGTCACTGGACACGTCCTCCGCCTTCTGGACCGATTGTCCAAGCTCTGTGTCTTTTTTTTTTTTTTTCCTTCCTTTGCTGCCCTCTCTCTCCTGCTGGAAGCGAAAATGGCGTGGCTAATTTCATTTCCTTCCCTTTAGTGGGTCTATTGGTGACATCCTTTCTGATGTGTTTAATTCATTCTCAATTTCTTATCATCAACACAACATCCCCTAAGGTTAGGAAGGGGGGGAAAAAAAGTCAGAGAGAAGGGGAGAGAGAGAACAGACTGCATAAATTTGCAGGAGTAATGACGAGTCTATCTTAATTTTTTTTCCCTTCCTTCCTTCCTTCCTTCCTTCCTTCCTTCCTTCCTTCCTTCCTTCCTTCCTTCCTTTCTTCCTTCCTTCCTTCCTGCCCGTAGAACCATTAACTAGTATTAGCTACTCCTAACCTTACCTTTACTCCTGCTTCCTTTCCCCAACCTTATTTTATTTTCCAAGGGGGAACTGGTGCCCGTGTAAAAAAATCCGACACTTGCTGTCGTGTGTCTAACCTCCGGGCTAGTTTCCCAGGTCCCTCCTTCTAATTTCAGACTTTCTCAAATTTACAGCCGCTGGAAATTGAGTACAAAATCCATTATCATTTGTATATTTTAATTATGTAAATGAGGCAGCTCAGCTGCTCTGTCCGAGACCTGCAGGGATCTCTTTCTTCCAATCTGGGTGATTACAATTTATCCAGTCGAGTCACTTTAATTGTAACCAGCTAATTACATTGTTTCATTTGGCTTTAACAAAAGTCAGAGGCAGGCGCGTGGGGTGCGTGCTTCTGTGTGTGTCTGGGTGGGTGTGCGGGCATGTAGGGGGGGGGGGAGAGGAGCCAACGCTTTGAATTAAGTTCTACGGGTCTGACATCTTTTAATGCTAGTTAACCTGCAAAAATAATCGGGGTTAAACTCAGGAGACAGAACAACCTACATGATTTGAATAAAAAAAAAGGGGGGGGCGCTGCTGATAGAATGACAGAATAACAGAGTTGGGGAGGGACCTTGGAGGTCTTCTAGCCCAACCCTCTGACCATGGCAGGAGACCCTAAACTATTTCAGACAAACGGTAGTCCAATCGCTTCTTAGAAACCTGAAAATTCTGGAGGCAGGTGGTTCCACTGGTTAATTGTCCTCAGTGTCAGGAAATTTCTCCTTAGTTCCAGGTTGCTTTTCTCCTGGATGAGTTTTCCATCCATTGCTTCTTGTCCTTCCCTCTGGTGCTTTGAAGAATAGTTTGACCCCCTCCCCTTCTTGGTGGCAGCCCCTCAGATGCTGGAACACTGCTATCATGTCTCCCCTGTTTCTTCTTTTTTTTAAACTAGACAAACCCAACTCCCAGAGCCATTCTTCTTCTTCTTTAATGATGATGATGATGATGATGATGACGATAATAATAATAATAATAATAATAATAATAATTAAAAAAAACTTGTACATTGCTGGACTCTGGTTTGTTCTGCCTTATAATATAATAATAATAAAGTTGGAAGGGATCTTGGAGGTCATCTAGCCCAACCCCCTGCTCAGGCAGGAAACCCTACACCATTTCAGACAAATGTCTGTCCAGTCTCTTCTTAAAAATTTCCAGTGTTGGAGCATTCACAGCTTCTGGAGGCAGGTGGTTCCACTGGTTAATTGTTCTCACTGTCAGGAAGTTTCTCCTTAGTTCTAGGTTGCTTCTCTCCTTGATGAGTTTCCATCCGTTGCTTCTTGTCCTGCCTTCAGGCGCTTTGGAATAGAATAGAATAGAATAGAATAGAATAGAATAGAATAGAATAGAATAGAATAGCAGAGTTGGAAGGGACCTTGGAGGTCATCTAGTCCAACCCCCTGCTCAGGTAGGAAACCCTATACCATTTCAGACAAATAGCTGTCCAGTTTCTTCTTAAAGACTTCCAGTGTTTTTAGGAAGAGATTGGACAGCCATTTGTCTGAAATGGTATAGGGTCTTCTGCATAGGCAGGGGCTGGACTAGATGACCTCCAAGGTCCCTTCCAGATTCTATTCTATTCTATTTTCTATCTCTATCTCTATAGTCTATTCTATTCTATTCTATTCTATATCACTGTAATCATACGGTTGTTAAGTGAATCCAGTTTCTGCTATTAAGTGAATCATATGGTCCTAAATGAATCTGCCTTCCACCATTGACTTTGCCTGGCAGAAGCCAAGGGCAGGAAGGGCACAAATGCCATGACCCTGGGATGCTGAGATGGTCACAAGTACGAGACTAGTTGTACGTGATTTTTTTTCCAGGGCCCTTGTAACTTCCAGCCATCGCTGAATGAACAGCTGTGTGTCTAAGACTGTCTTTTGTCCTTGCCTTTTGTGTTGCTGTGAACAACAAGCATTAAATTCACCAAAGACACATGAATTTTGATCTTCCTTTTAAAAAATCATCAATAAAAATTATATCTGTTTGTGTGTGTGTGTGTGTATGTGTGTGTGTGTGTGTGTGTGTGTGTGTGTGTGTGTGTGTCTAAGTAGATACAGATAGATGATATGGATGGATGGATGGATGGATGGATGGATAGATAGATAGATAGATAGATAGATAGATAGATAGATAGATAGATAGATATAGATAAATGAGAGAAAAATAGATATAGATAGATGACAGCTAGATGGGTAGCTGGATGGATAGATTAGATAGATAGATAGACAGAGACAGACAGACAGACAGATAGATAGATACAGATATTAAGAGACAAAGAGATAGATAGATAGATAGATAGATAGATAGATAGATAGATAGATAGATGAGAGAGATGTAGATATAGATAGATGATAGATGGATAGATAGATGGATAGATTAGATAGACAGACAGAGACAGACAGACAGACAGACAGACAGACAGACAGATAGATAGATGATAGATGGATAGATAGGTAGGTAGGTAGGTAGATAGATAGATAGATAGATAGATAGATAGATAGATAGATAGATGAGAGAGATGTAGATATAGATAGATAGATGGATAGATAGATGGATAGATTAGATAGACAGACAGAGACAGACAGACAGACAGACAGACAGACAGACAGATAGATAGATAGATAGATAGATGATAGATGGATAGATAGGTAGGTAGGTAGGTAGATAGATAGATAGATAGATAGATAGATAGATAGATAGATAGATAGATAGATAAATAGATAGATATGGAGATGGACAGAGATAGAGGTAGAGATAGATATGGAAAACGTTGCTCATGGACTCATTGCAATCTGCAAGAATATTTCCACCGTACACCAAATTCTCCGTGTGATTCTAAGTAAAATTCAGAGACAAATCAAAAAGGAAGAAATAGCCCTCATTATAGGGGTGCAAACCCCTCGTTATTCTGCGGGATTGGGCATATTCCTGACGAGCAGCTTGTCCCAAATAATGCTGCTCATTTTCTGGGCCCCCCTCCTCCTCTAACAGCAAGGCTATCCCACCCAGCCCGTGTTGTCCGCCTCTCCTCCTCCCTCCTCCCTTCCCAACGAAACTCCCGAGCAGATGTTAATGAGGAGGAAGTGCGGGCCCAGATCGTCTTTTCCCAGGACAAACATTTTCCAGGCCTCATTCAATAAAGCAGCAGTAACCACCATCTTCTGGCGATCCCTCGTCGCCTACAAAATAATCTTATGGAAAAGAAATTAGTAAATTAAACACACCCACAGAGAGGCAGCGTACCCATCCGTTCTTTGTTCTGGGAGCGGGCTCTGTATGTGTGTGTGTGTGTGTGTGTCTGTGTCTGTGTGTAAGTGGTTTAGTAGGCTGGCTGAAACCGACAGACGTGCGGCGTTTCTTGATGTTTCTTTACTGTCCTTTTCTCAAACCATCTCATTTTGTAACGACAGAAGCCCCCAAGGGGTTGGGCACGACGGAAACAAGAGAGGAGAACATGTCTGAGGGTGGGCAATCAGTTTGCGAACAAGCCAGAGCAGGGGAAGGAAAAGGGGAATGAAAATATTTATTGGGTGGTTCAAACATTTTTTAAAAAAAGAAGACATCCTGGTGTTGGAAGGAAAGTCTTCATCGTGGTTCATCCAAGCTGGGAATAAACATGGCAACTTCTTTGGGAAGAAGGTTGCAGTTTATTGGAAAGGAGAGCCAGACGGGAAGATGGTTCTGGCAGCAAGAGAAGTGGAAAAAAAGGACTGAGCACATGTAGGGAGTGGGTTTTTATACCCTCTGGAGCCTTTTGTTTGGAGTTATTTCCTGTTCCTATTTTCAGGCTATTTCCTGTGTCATGTATTCTGACCTGAGTTTGGGTGTGCCCTTTGGCCTTTGTGAGTTAATCCTACCATGTCCTGTTACAAGTGGGGTATACAGATTTTAGATCATTGTCTTCCTAATCTGCTAGCTCCCACTTTCCTGATGGTTAACATCTGCATTTGTACACAGCTGATTTCTGCTTGGGGGAGGCAGACTTGGGGCTATTAAGCAAACTGGGCATGCTTTTCTGTCTCTTTAAGATCCTTGGAGGAAACATATTTTTCTGCCCTTTTAATATTTCCTTCTCTGGGGGGCTGACTTCCCACATTGGTTCTTCCAGGATTTTTTCCCCCCCAATCCGTTTATCCCGAGCCAAGTTAATCAAAAAGAGATGAAAGAAATGAAGTAACATTGCATCTCTCTCTCTCTCTCTCTCTCTCTCTCTCTCTCTCTCTCTCTTTCTCTCTCTCTCTCTCTCTCTCTCTCTCTCTCTCTCTCTCTCTCTCTCTCTCTCTCACACACACACACACACACACACACACACACACACACACCCTTGGATCTTCCTCAGATGCATACATTGCTTTTATGGAAGTCCTCGCTGCTCTCTGAGCATGTCGGTTTTCTTGCAGGCGTTTCATTACCCAGCTGGGCAACTTCATCAGTGCTAGTAGGAAGGAGATTTGGTCCCTGTTTATATTTGCAGTATATACCTTTGTGGGAAGTCAGCCCCCTCTCCTCAGAGAAGGAAATATTAAAAGGGCAGAATATTATATTTCCTCAAAAGATCTTAAAGAGGGAGAAAAGCATGCCCAGTTTTTCTTAATAGTCCCAAGTCTCCTTCCTCCAAAAAGAAACCAGCTCTATAGAAATGCAGATGTGATAATCCATTCAGGAAAGTTGGAGCCCTCCAGTTAGAAGCTTAGGAAGACAAAGACACCTAAAATCTACATACCCCACCCAAACTCTAAGACAGGACATAATAGGATTAACCCACAGATGCCAAAGGGCACACCCAGACTCAGGTCAGAATACATGACACAGGAAATAGCCTCAAACAGGAACAGGAAGCAACTCCAAACAAAAGGCTCCAGAGGGTATAAAAGCCCACTCCCTACATGTGCTCCCTCTCTTTTCTTCCTGTCTGGCTCTCCTCTTCAATAAACTGCAACTTTCTTTCTAAAGCAGTCGCCATTTTGATTATTCCCAGCTTGGACTGAACCCTGATGAAGACTTTCCCTTCAACACCTTGCTTGTGTTTTGGATGGGTGTGGTTTTTCTCCTTGGTGGTTCCTTGATTAGGGTATTGTTTTCTGCCTGATTGTTTGTATGGTGTTAATCCCTGCTTATCTGGCTATCGGTTGCATGGAGAGGATGTGTTTTGGTTCCTTTGTGGCCTTCTTAAAAACATTTTATTGTCTCTTTTGAGTGATGTGTAAATGTGGTTTGTCTCTATGCGTGGTGTCCTTGGTGCTCTCTGAGTTTGATCGTTTTCCTACAGATGTTTCACCACTCGGAACAGGTAGTTCTCGACTGCAACCATCATAAATATGAGACTCTTGCCAAGCATCTGAATTTTGATCACATGATCCAAAGGGGAGGCTGTCACAGCGATAAATATGAAAACCGGTCCTAAGTCACTTTTTTTCAATGTAACTTCAACACGTCACTAAATGAATGGATGTACAGTAAATGGGGACTACCTGTATTCTCCCTCCCTCCCTCTCTCCCTCCCTCTCTCTCTCTCTCTTCCTCTTTCTCTTTCTCTTTCTCTCTTTCTCTCTCTCTTTCTCTCTTTCTCTCTCTCTCTGTCTTTCTTTCCCTTTCTTTCTCTCTCTTTCTTTCTCTCTTTCTTTTTCTCTTTCTCTCTCTTTCCCTTTCTCTCTCTCTCTTTCTCTCTCTCTCTCTCTCTCTTTCCCTTTCTCTCTCTCTTTACATGTTTTGGCCTCCAGTCCCCTAATCATCTTTGTTGCTCTTCTCTGCACTCTTTCCAGTGAATGCTCCAATGCTGGAAGTTTTTAAGAAGAGACTGGACAGCCATTTGTCCAAAATGGTGTAGGGTTTCCTGCCTGAGCAGGGGGTTGGACTAGATGACCTCCAGGGTCCCTTCCAACATTATTATTATTATGGATCATCGCACAGTCAGCCAGATGTTCAGACTGGATTTGGCATTTTGTCTACCTATTGAGCCCTTACCAAAGACCTGGGATAGGCAGATGTGGATGTTTGATGGTATTACAGATATCGTCACAGGATGGAAGCAGTTCCTAGTAAGACCGCCTTTTGCAACTGACTAATGGCGAATTTATCAATGCTGATGATGGTGTTCAAGTGGTGCTCCAGTTGTTTTGGGATTGCACCCAAGGCGCCTATGACTATTGGTACTACCCTTCCTTGCCTTTGCCATAGTCTTTCTATTTCTATTTGTAGGTCTTTGTATTTTGTTGTTGTTGTTGTTGTTGTTGTTGTTGTTGTTATTATTATTATTATTATTATTATTATTATTATTATTATTATTACTTAGCGACTGAAGAACAAAAAACACATTTCAGAGTGAATCCTGGGTGGTGAATGAGGTGCCCGGATGGACAAATTATGAACCAAGATGGAGAAACACCCAGGAAATTCAGTTTTCAAGTAGCAGTTAAATTGCCCTGATTCGTCTCTGGGAGGAATCCCCTTTGCCCAGGAGAAACGCATCTCCTTGTGTGATGCTCCTTTTTGCTCAAGATGCTAAATGTCAGAACGAGGCCTCAGGCTGCAAGTGAACGCTTTAAAAAACATCGGTTTGAGAAGTCTGAATCGGATGCAGAAAGGGGCACACCTGGAAGGCAAAGGATGAGGGGGGGGGGAAGCAGTGTGGTAAATATAAAAGAGAGGAATAGAAACGACATTCACAATTTAACTTCCAGAACAAAACCGAAGGAACGAATGGAAGGCGATGTGGCTGCTGCAGTCAGTTTCATTTGTACCTCCATGGATTTGCAGAGGATAAAATACATTTATTTGGCCTCGCTCACTCTGTTCCTGAATGGAGTTTGTCTGGGTTTATTTGGTTCCTCAATGTTGTGATCGCCTAGAGTGGGGTTATATACGGCAGTAACCTCTGTGTGTTTACTGTGACCTCAGTCGGTCCTTAAATAACTCAGAATTTATGGGGGCCAGCTCAGCTCCATTTCGGTCGGTATCCCAGCCTTGATGGGCTGCTGTCAAGAGTCAGCTTGATGTCTGTCAAATGAGGCAGCCACCGTGGGGTTTAGGATGTGCTGCTGATTAAACAACCAGGCTGGCTGGGACCAAAGGAAGAGAGGAAAGATTTCTTAGAACATGAAATTTATCATAGGATTGGAAGAGACCTTGGAGGTCTTCTAGTCCAACCCCTGCCTGAGCAGGAGACCCTATAACTGGACAGCTATTTGTCTGAAATGGTATAGGGCAGGGGTAGGCAACCTTGGCTCTTTTATGACTGGTGGACTTCAACTCCCAGAATTCCTGAGCCAGCATGGCTCAGCTTGGAAACCTCTCCCTTTCCCCTCAGCATGGCTGGCTCAGGAATTCTGGGAGTTGAAGTCTACCAGTTATAAAAGAGCCAAGGTTACCTACCCCTGGTCTAGGAGGCTCACCGCTTAGAACAGGAGGACTTAGGCCAGGGGTAGGCCACCTTGGCTCTTTTATGACTCGTGGACTTCAACTCCCAGAATTCCTGAGCCAGCATGGGGGAACTATGGCCCCCCTTCATGACTCGTGGACTTCAACTCCCAGAATTCCTGAGCCAACATGGTTCAGCTTGGAAACCTCTCCCTTTCCCCTCAGCATGGCTGAAACCTCTCCCTTTCCCCTCAGCATGGCTGACTCGGGAATTCTGGGAGTTGAAGTCCACCAGTCATAAAAGGGCTAAGGTGGCCTATCCCTACCCAAATGCCTGAATTTTGATCATGTGACCGTGAGGAAAATTATTTAAATATTTAAGCCAGAGGTCTTCAAACTTGGCCCTTTTATGACTGGTGGACTTCAACTCCCAGAATTTCTGAGCCAGCATGGAGTAACTATGGCCGCCTCATGGCTTGTGGACTTCAACTCCCAGAATTCCTGAGCCAGCCTGGCTCAGCTTGGAAACCTCTCCCTTTCCCCTCAGCATGGCTGGCTGAGGAATTCTGGGAGTTGAAGTCCACGAGTCATAAAAGAGCCAAGGTTGCCTACCCCTAGTATAGGGTTTTCTGCCTGAGCAGGGGGTTGGACTACATGGCCTCCAAGGTCCCTTCCAACTTTATTATTATTATTATAACATTTTGGACAAATGGCTGTCCTGCCTTTTCTTAAAAACTTCCAGTGTTGGAGCATTCACAACTTCTGGATGCAGGTTGTTCCACTGATTAATTGTTCTTACTGTCAGGAAGTTTCTCCTTAGTTCTAGGTTGCTTCTCTCCTTGGTTAGTTTCCCTCCGTTGCTTCTTGTCCTGCCTTCAGGGGCTTTGGAGAAGAGCTTGACTCCCTCTTCTTTGGGGCAGCCCCTGAGATATTGGAAGACTGCTATCCTGTCCCCCCTCGTCCTTCTCTTCATTAAACTAGACATACCCAATTCCAGCAACCGTTCCTTATATGTTTTAGCCTCCAGTTCCCTGATCATCTTTGTTGCTCTTCTCTGGACTCTTTCTAGAGTCTCAACATCTTTTTTACATCATGGTGACCAAAACTGGATGCAGGTTTCCAAGTGTGGCCTTACTAAAGCAATATAAAACAATACTATCATGAGGTAAATAAATAGAAATAAATAGAAGGTAGCAGAAATGATGAAGCCAGGGCATCATTTTAACATCTTTTGGCTTCGTTCAAACCAAATTCTTAACCCTAAACTCTAATTAACAAGCCACAATTGCTATACTCCCATATAGTGTGATGGCCAAACAGCCAACATTAAGAATTGGTTGGATGTTCTGCTTTCTACCACGCCCTAAGATTTGTTTGTTTGTTTGTTCGTTCGTTCGTTCATTCATTCATTCATTTATTTATGTCATATTTATGCAGTGTATATCAGAGGTGGTGGTGACCCTTTGAGAGCTGAATGCAACGAAATTTCATTTTAATGTATGCCGATTAGTATACATTCAAAATGACAATAAATTATTATTCTATTCTATTCTATTCTATTACATTACATTACATTACTACATTATATTACATTACATTATATATTTCTATTCTATTACATTATATTATATTATATATTTCTATTACATTACATTACATTATATATTTCTATTCTATTCTACTCTATTCTATTCTATTACATTACATTACATTACAATATATATTTCTATTCTATTCTATTCTATTCTATTACATTACATTATATATTTCTATTCTATTCTATTACATTACATTACATTATATATTTCTATTCTATTCTATTCCTTTTCATCTATTCTATTCTATTACATTATATTCTATTACATTATATTATATATTTCTATTCTATTCTATTACATTACATTACATTACGTTATATATTTCTATTCTATTCTATTCTATTCCTTTTCATCTATTCTATTCTATTACATTATATTCTATTACATTATATTATATATTTCTATTCTATTCTATTACATTACATTACATTACGTTATATATTTCTATTCTATTCTATTCTATTCCTTTTCATCTATTCTATTCTATTACATTATATTATATATTTCTATTCTATTACATTACATTACATTGTATATTTCTATTCTATTCTATTCTACATTTTCTCTATTCTATTCTATTCTATTCTATTCTATTCTATTCTATTCTATTCTATTCTATTCTATTCTATTCTATTCTATTCTATTCTATTCTGTTCTGTTATACATTTTTCTATTCTAAGAACACTGCCACTGCTCCTTTGCGTATAGAGGATTCTTGTGGATTTCCACCGCAGCCCCAATTCCTCGTGGGACGCCCAGGTCAAGCCCGCGGGACTCCCGAAGGAGCATTAGGAAGTCCTTGCAGCAAGTTCAGGGCTTCCTCAGCAAGGGAACGAGTGTCCTTAAATAATGCAAGAGCACCATTTTGTAATGCGCTGACCCTTGAGCATGAGACATCACTCACTCCGAAGCCCCCTCCCCTCTAACCTAGCCCCCTCCAGTCCCACCTGCACATCATTAATGACCTTTTATGAGAATTAACGAAGAGAGAAGCATCAGCTATGTATCTCTTGCATTTTTAAAACCATCAGCCTAGTTTATCTGCTAGGGAGTGGGGGGGGCATTCATTTTGTCTCTGCTTTTTTTCCCCTCCCCTACGCCGTTTGCAAAAACAATCAGAGTGATTTAAACAGTTGGGGATGATGCAAAACAATTCAAGAGCGTCTCTTGACAATTAGCACAAGATTGCCACGTAGGATCTCACCTTAGAATTACAAGCTTTTTCATGTCAACAGAGGGATAGAATCAAGATCACGGGAAGTACTATTACCGCTTTATAAAACCCTAGTGAGGCCACACCTGGAATACTGCAGCCAATTTTGCTCACCATAGCACAAAAAAGATGTTGAGAGTTTGGAAAAAGTTCAGAGAAGAGCAACTAAGATGATCCAAGGCCTGGAGACTAAAACATACAAAGAACGGCTGCAGGACTTGGGTTTGGCTAGTCTAGAGAAAAGAAGAAAGAGGGGAGACATGATAGCAGAATTCCAGTATCTGAGGGGCTGCCACAAAGAAGAGAAGGGGGTCACGTTATTCTCCAAAGCACCAGAGGGCAGGAGGAGAAACAATGGATGGAAACTGACCAAAGAGAGAAGCAACCTGGAATTAAGGAGAAACTTCCTGACAGTGAGGACAATCAACCAATGGAACAGCTTGCCACCAGAAATCATGGGTGCTCCATCCCTCGAGGTTTTTAAGAAAAGACCAGACAATCACCTGTCTGAGATGGTCTAGGTTCTCCTGCTTGAGCAGGGGGCTGGACTAGAAGATCTCCAAGGTTCCTTCCAGCTCTATTCTCTTCTCGTCTAGTCTAGTCTAGTCTAGTCTATTCCATTTTCTATTCTATTCTATTCTATTTTATTCTATTCTATTCTATTCCATTTTTCTATTCTATTCTATTCTATTCTATTCTATTCTATTCTATTTTCCATTCCATTCCATTCTTATTCTTATTCCATTCCATTCCATATTCTATTCTATTCTATTCTATTCTATTCTATTCTATTCTATTCTATTCTATTCTATTCTATTCTATTCCATTCCATTCCATTCCATTCCATTCCTTTCTAATATCAAGTTCAGAAACATCACACTAACATCACAACAAAAATATGTATTTTCAAGGCCATAATTTTCCCATAATTTAATTTTCAATAGTTTATATTTGGATTATACTGACTGCTAAAATCAAGGACGATTTAAGGAATTTCTTGTGGAAGATGAAAGAAGAAGAAGAAAATGCAATTGCCAGTCCAGCACCCAAAATGGGTCATGTGACTGGGGGGAAGGAGCAACCATCAGAACTTCTAAATAGAATAGAACAGAACAGAACAGAATAGAGTAGAATAGAGCTGGAAGGGACCTTGGAGGTCTTCTAGTCCAGCCCCCTGCTCAAGCAGGAGAACCTACGCCATCTCAGAAAGGTGGCTGTCCAGTCTCTTATTAAAAAACCTCCAGTGATGGAGTGCCCACGATTTCTGGTGGCCAGCTGTTCCACTGGTTAATTGTCCTCACTGTCAGGAAGTTTCTCCTTAATTCCAGCAATTGGTTGCAAGCTGAGGTCTACCTTGTAGAGGCACATTTGAATATTTCCTGGTTTGAGAGGTACATTTTCCTGATGTAAGCCCTTTTTACTCATGTATCTGCCACTCCTTGCATCTCCTTCCTTCCTTCTTTCCTTCCTTCCTTCCTTCCCTCCTTCCTTCCTTCCATCCTGCCCCTCCCTCCAATAAGTTGAGGGGGTCACCCTCTTCTCCAAAGCCCCTGAAGGCAGGACAAGAAGCAACGGATGGAAACTCATCAAGGAGAGAAGCAACCTGGAACTAAGGAGAAACTTCCTGACAGTGAGGACAATTAACCAGTGGAACAACTTTGCCTGCAGAAGTTCGCTGGAGGTTTTTAAGAAGAGACTGGACACTACTTGTCTGAAATGATATAGGGTCTCCTGCTTGACTGGGGGGGGGTGGACTGGAAGACCTCCAAGGCTCCCACCAGCTCTATTCTGAAATAAAATAGGAGACCAGTGGCGTATATAGCTTATGGGTTTTGGTATCCCACTTCTACATAGCCCAGTGGTTCTCAACCTGTGGGTCGGGACCCCATTTGGGGTTGAACGACCATTTCACGGGGGTCGCCAAACAACGCAGTCCGCCATTTTTTTCCCCTTTTCCTTAGCTGCGCTACTCCCTTTTATTCTGTTGGCTTTTGAAAGCCAATAGAATAGACGCTCTTGAATAGAGTCTAATTCTATTGGCTTTCCAAAGCCAATAGGAATTGTCCAGGCTGTCTCTGCCCTGCTGAGCCCGCCAAAAGTCCCATTCTGCAAACGGCGCTGCACCGGTTGAGTAGTCCTCGACTTACGACCGGTTGTGTAGTCCTCGGCTTACGACCGGTTGGCGATCGCGGCATTAAAAAGGTTGAGAACCACTGACATAGCAGAAGGATGCCAGCCCATTGTTCTAAAAGATCTTGGAGAGAATATCCATCTATTACTATAATCGGTTTATTAAGCATACACACACACATGCACAGACACAGACACAAACACACACACACACACACACACACACACTCTACTAAACAGCCTTTTCTCTCTTCTAATCTCATTTTCTTTTTCCCTTCCGGCCATTTGTTTGCATTTACAAAACAGCACAAATTATCCTAACATTTGTGAACACTTCATCAACACAGTCTCTCCTCCAGGCATTTTACAGTGTTAATTAATGAATTAAATACTACTAGATAAGTAATATCCTCGCAGTTTAGGCAACCCTTTGCCTTTTTCCTACTCCACCGGGGGATCAGCCACTAGAAGCCAGTGGGTCTGCGTAGGCCCAGCTGAGAAGAACCCCAGCCCTGACACAGAGACAAGAGTCAGACAAAAGGACAATTTGGTTGTACCTCTGTAACAAGCCAGAAACAATGGAAGCAATCATTGCATCAATTTAGTCTTTTTCCTACAATCCTACTTTTTTTTTTCTCACCACCCTATACATCAGTGGTTCTCAACCTGTGGGTCGGGACCCCATTTGGGGTCGAACGACCATTTCACGGGGTCACCAAACAACGCAGTCCGCCATTTCCCCCCCCCCCCCTTTTCCTTAGCTGTGCTCCTCCCTTTTATTCTATTGGCTTTTGAAAGCCAATAGAAGAGACTCTCTTGAATAGAGTCCAATTCTATTGGCTTTCCAAAGCCAATAGGAATTGTCCAGGCTGTCTCTGCCCTGCTGAGCCCGCCAAAAGTCCCATTCTGCAAACGGTGCTGCACCAGTTGAGTAGTCCTCGACTTATGACTGGTTGAGTAGTCCTTGACTTATGACCGGTTGGGGGCCGCAGCATTAAAAAGGTTGAGAACCACTGCTATACATAGTTAACAGGAAATTATCCATCTTTGGCAGAGTCAAAGTCAGATAGGATAACCTTTATTGTCATTTTTTTTACTGTGGGCACAACGGCGCACGTCAAAAATGAAATTGAGTTGCCCGCTCTCAAAGTGAAACACATACACGACACACACCTAAACATTCTACATACAACATATGTATAGAAATATTGAAATATTGAAAGACCTTATACACTGGCCTTTGGCAAAACCTGAGAAATCATAAAAAAAACTCATCATGAAAACTCAAGCAGAGGCTTCTTAAAGAAACAGTACTTTTTATTTGAACGAATTAAGTCCTGGGTGGGAACACAATCTGAAATGCTGGTGGCAGGTGCGTTGAGAAGGGCCTCGCCTTAAAAAGTTAATAGCGTTGCTTTATAAAACTTTGTTAGCCAATGAAAATCAGACAACAGAGTTATTACGATATAAGGAAGGCATCCATCATTCCTGTACACTCCTTTATTTATTTATTTATTTATTTATTTATTTATTTATGAGACTTATATACCGCTTTAAGTGCAAGCACTCTCTAAGCGGTGTACACCAGTAAGCAATGTGTATATATATATATATATATATATATATATATATGTTTTCTGAGGTTTTCGCGGGTATTTGTATATAGGTCTTTGGTTGTTCGGGTTTTCTCCCGCGTAAAATTGGAAGTGTCTTGGCAACGTTTCGACGAAGTCACATTCGTCATCTTCAGGCTGGTGTTTTTAGCTTCTTGCTTTGAGCTAACATTGCTGCTCAAAGCAAGAAGCTAAAAACACCAGCCTGAAGATGACGAATGTGACTTCGTCGAAACGTTGCCAAGACACTTCCAATTTTACGCGGGAGAAAACCCGAACAACCAAAGACCTATATATATATATATATATATATATATATATATATATATATATATATATTTACATTGCCCCCAACAATCTGGGTCCTCATTTTACCTACCCCGGAAGGATGGAAGGCTGAGTCAACCTTGAGCCGGTGAGATTTGAACCACTGACCTGCTGAACACAGTCAGCTAAAGTGGCCTGCAGTACTGCACTCTAACTGCTGCGCCACCTCGGCTTATTCCCTCTTCAGTCCATCCCATCCGTGTCCACGTTTTCCCACGCTTGCATGAAATTGGTCCCGGATGCAAACGCTGATTACGGAAGCGAGAGAGCAATAGTTAGGCAAGGCTACACAATTTGTTTCTTTTTCCAGTTCCCGTTCCAGAACCCTTCGCTTGCTTGATTTTAGATCTCCATCGCATCTTTTCTCCAGGAGTCCCACACAGGCAGTCCTCAATCTACAACAGTTGATTTAGTGACCGTTCAAAGTTACAACAGCACTGGAGAAAAAAAGGGACTTGGGACTATTCTTTGAAGACCATTGAGCCGTCCCCCTGGTCACGTGATCAAAAATTTCAGACACTTGGCAACTGGCTCATATTTATGACATTTATGACAACAAGATGGGTCCTCCATTAAGTTGGAAGATTGTGGATGGTTATTTATTTATTTATTTAGCACATGGCAAAATAAAATGTCGGCAAATATATAGATATATAGATATAGATAGATATATAGATATAGATAGATATGTAAATATAAATATCTCTAATAACTATAAACGTACAATATAGATATATAGATATAGATATAAATAGATAAATATAGATATCCCTAATAACTATAGAGATAGATAGATAGATAGATAGATAGATAGATAGATAGATAGATAGATAGATAGATAGACAGACAGACAGACAGACAGACAGACAGACAGATAGATAGATAGATAGAGATAGAGATAGAGATATAGGTATAGATATATAGATATAGAAATAGATAAATAGATAAATATAGGTATAGATATGTAGAAAATACAATATATTATATTAAATTGAGATCAAACCATAATAAAATCACCATAATATGGAGCCATAGAATTGCAGTGGGATAGCTGTTATAATTCGATCTCTAAGGAAGTTAACCATTTAACTGGTGTAGCTGCGGTGAGATCATTGTTGCTCAATAGTAGTAACTGTGAGAGGGACCTCGGAGTCCTAGTGCACAATCCCTTAAATAGGAGCCAGCCGTGTGGTGCAGCTGCCAAAAAAGCCAACACAGTGCTAGGCTGCATCAACAGAGAGATAGAATCGAGATCACGTGAAGTGTTAATACCACTTTACAAGGCCTTGGTAAGGCCACACTTGGAATCCTGCATCCAGTTTTGCTCACCACGATGTAAAAAAGATGTTGAGACTCTAGAAAGAGTGCAGAGAAGAGCAACAAAGATGATCAGGGGACTGGAGGCTAAAACATATAAAGGACGGTCACTGGAATTGGGTTTATCTAGTTTAATGAAGAGAAGGACAAAGGGGGACAGGATAGCCATCTTCCAATATCTCAGGGGCTGCTACAAAGAATTTTGGGATCAGCCTCTTCTCCAAAGCGCCTGGAGGCAGGAGAAGAAGCAATGGGTGGAAACTGATCAAGGAGAGAAGCAACCTAGAACTAAGGAGAAACTTCCTGACAGTGAGAACAATTAACCAGTGGAACAACCTGCCTCCAGAAGTGGTGAATGCTCCAACACTGGAAGTTTTTAAGAAGAGACTGGGCAGCCATTGGTCTGAAATGGTATAGGGTTTCCTGCCTGAACAGGGGGTTGGACTAGATGACCTCCAAGGTCCCTTCCAATTATGATGATGATGATGATGAGGAGGAGGAGGAGGAGGAGGAGGAGGAGGAGGAGGAGGAGGAGGACGAGATGGATGGATGGATCTTGACAGCTTTTTCAAAGGCCAGCAGGGCCAACCATACCTTAGGAGATAGGAAATCCCATAAAAACTGGGGCTGACCTCTTTCCACTGTAGGGCTGAAAGAGAGGGGGGACTTTTCCAAGGACCCCCCCCCCCAGCTGGCCCGCAGTCTGCCTCCTGGTTTCTAACCCAGTGCCTTTAACCATTAAAAGCATTCCTCAGTGTGCGACCATAACTGAGCCTGACATTTCTGTTGCTAAGTGAGCCGGTTGTGAAAAACAGGTTTTTGCCTGCTCTGACAGCCTTTCTTGGCCCTGCGAGTCCGTGCAGTCGTTAAATCGGCAACGTGGCTGCAACGTGAAATTTGCCCCCTCCCCACATTGACTCTGTGTGTCAGGCGGTCAGATAAGGCAATCACATGACCCCCGGGATGTGGCAACCGTCGTCCATGCGAGCCGGTTGCCTGAGCGTCTGAATTTCGACCGTTTGACCACCGTTCAGGCGCTCTTTTTCAGCCCTGTTGTAACTTTCCGTGCTGATGCAAGTCGGGGGGTCTCTCTGCGCCTCCCACCAACAAGGGACATGACGGCTCAGTATGTTATTTGGCTTCCAGATGTTGCAAGCCATTCAACAGCTGTGAAGGGGTTGATCAGGATACCCCCCCTTTTTTTTTTGCAAGGGTTTCTACCTATCCGGGTACACCGAACAGAACTGGCCAGCTGGAGATCCGTCCGCCGAAGAGCGTCAGTTGGTGGGGATCAAAAGACCCCGGACTGCGATGGTAACGTGGACTGTTACCTTAGACTTATAGGCCGCTTCGCAGGGCTTTACAACCCTCTCTAAGCGGTTTACAGAGTCAGCCTATTTGCCCCCCACAATCTGGGACCTCATTTACACCGACCACAGAAGGACGGAAGGCTGAGTCAATCTTGAGCCGGTCAGGATCAAACTCCAGATTGTGGGCAGAGTCAGGCTACAATACTGCATTCTAACCACTGCACCACCTCAGCTCCTTCTTTCCTTCCTTCCTTCCTGTGTTCCTCTACCTTTTCCCTCCCTCTCTCCAACTTTTTTCCTTCCTTCCTTCCTTCCTTCCTTCCTTCCTTCCTTCCTTCCTTCCTGTGTTCCTCTACCTTTACCCTCCCTCCCTCCCTTCCTTCTTTCCTTCCTGTGTTCCTTTCTTCCTGTGTTCCTCTACCTTTTCCCTCCCTCTCTCCAACTTTTTTCCTTCCTTCCTTCCTTCCTTCCTTCCTTTCTTTCTTCCTTCCTTCGTT